>NC_038246.2:13656118-13784771 GCF_000004515.6 Glycine max | reverse complement strand
TTACTATTGAAGATGACACTTACATTTGCTAAAAGATGGACTTTCCCTTCTTGGATATCCAAATGGAGAATATTATATATATCTTCTCGTGTTGATGCTTGTATCTTTTGACCCTGGTTAATATTGTTTAAATGACCACAACGTACCAGTTATTATGTTGAACAATAAGTAAATAGTTAATAAGATCCCATCTATTTATAATATATAAAAGTTAAGTTACTTACTCTTAGACTGTCACGTCAGCAAAATTGATAATTTGGAAGAAGGAGAACATTCTCCTTTTGTGTCTATCATTTCTTTTTTTCTTATTCCTTCTTCAATGTTACAACATAACAAAATCCTAGACCAAAGCATTTCAATTCAATCTTACTAGTGACCTTCAAATACTTCTCACGTTCACGATCCTCATTCTTTAATGTTCTATATTACATTCTATAACTATTTTATTTTATATTTTACATATCATTCAATATCTTCATATTAATAATTTCTAAATTTCAATATATGTTTTGCTCTATAAATATTTCACATCAATAATGTTCATGATCTAAAATTAGTTTTCAAACTAATCTATAAAAAAAATATTGGTTAAACAAACTTGAAATTTATTTATTTTTCACATTAGTATGTAAAAAATATATTTCACATCAACTTTAACTATTGCAAATATAATTTTATTTACTATCTCCAATTTCACATATCACAAAATGCAAATTTTTTTACATTGAATTACTTTAAACAAATTTTATATCAATTAAATTTATTTAATATTTTTAATTTTAACCTGATTTTTTCTTTTAAATATACTGCAACATGAAACTCCACTACATGTAGCGGGAAAATATGATTTCAAAATTCATTGAAATTTTGAAGACGAGAACTTTTACACCATACATAATTTAAGAATTATCTCAACAAATGATGCATATAAACCTGTCAAATGAACATTTAAAGGATTATTTTTGCTTACCACTGTTGTCAAGAAAATCAATAGAATATTCATTAGCATTCCTCTATACTATTTTGAGTTTGGTTCAATTGAAATTCTAGCTCAAAGGATTGATGATAGAATAGTCTTGACAAGTACAACATTAATCTTTTTGCAAATCATAACTAATTTATGTCACTCTAACCTATCTCATATTTAATTATAAACACTATTGGTACACTTCAACACTACTAGAAAAATGCAATTTAGCAATCGAAATTAGCGACCGAAAAATTTCGGTCTCTGTTAGCGATCGAAGTAGCGACCATGCAGTTAACGTTGCAACTCGCAACTGAATTTGCGACCAAATTTGATCATGATGTCCAACTTGTGCCAGCGACTGAATTATCGACCGAAATGAAAGGTCGCTGAAAACTTCGGTGGCTATTTCGGTTGTTGTATATGTAAAAAAAAAAAACAAAAAGTACTTTAGCGACCGATATGTAGTTGAAGATAGCAACCGAAGAGACTTCGATCGCTATATCAAGGTTGTAGCGACCAAAAATATATCAGTCGCTTTGCTTATTTCTGTTTTGAGATTAGCGACTGCAATCTCCTTTTCTATATAAGTGAAGTAACAAAATTTTTATTTATTATAAATTTTAATAAATATATAATATACTTAAATATATTTTATACTAGAAAAATATTGAAATTAGTATATTAGTAATATTTTTCAATTAAAAAAATAATATTTACATTATTTGATTAGGATAAATAAGTCATGCTTATCATTAGTCTTTTAATTTGTGTTTTTTACAAAATAAATATTTTAAAAAGATAATAAATACCCTTTATATTCTAAAGATATATGATAATCAAAATTTATAAAATTAAGTAATTCAAAATATAATGTATAAGTGTAATACCAATGATTCATTAAGTTTTAATATGACATAAGTGAAATTTATGCATTGATGAAGACCCAATTTGACTTTAGTACAACATGTGCATTGAGCAAGGCCCAATAAGATGCAATGCGTACCATATGCATTCACTAAAATCCCAAATTTACTTTAATTTAAGACTTAATTGCAAAATTTGTCCCCCTATTTTACCTATTTCACCAAATTGGTCCTCCTATTTTTTTAATTTACTATTTGAGTCACTGATTTAAACTAGGGGTGAGTAAACATGCTCGGGTTCGTGGATCAGGGCCTATGGTTTGCACAAGCCACAAACCATTTTTTTTTTATAAAATTCATGGCTATGCAAGATTTTGGGTCTGTCTTGCATAATCCGCAAGCTGTGTGGGTTTGGACCACGGGGTTCATGGGTTGACCCACAAACCCGTAACCACTAACCAAGGTCAACCCAAACCAAATTAATCCCAAAAGCCTAATCCAAAATTTCTTTTCATTTATTTTGAAAATTTATTTGGTTGTATTAAAATTTTTGTAATTGAATATTTGTTAGAGATTTATTAAGATTTTTAAAAAATATATAATTGAGTGTTATTGACTATTTTTTAAGAAAAAAACTATATTTATTTTCAAATTTAAGTGTTTCTCTAGAAACTAGGCCTCTGAGGCGGGTGCGGACCAATGTATTAAGTTCGTGTAAGAGTGCGGGACAAACTAGTATGTCTGCTACCAATGTGGGCTTACGCACGGCGAGTCGGCCCGCTTACCACTCATAATTTTAATTGTTGATGGTTAAATTTCAAACATTAATTATAATAAAAAGTTGACTAACATTTTCTTAAAAAAATAAAAACTTTCAAAATGCTTGAGGAAGGACAAGAACCATGATGTTTAGAATGAGAAACACACTCTTTTATCATGACATCTAAGTGCTCATTTGAATATTTGGTGCAAAATATAATATTAATATAAATTTTATGCAAAAATAGTTCAAATTCAATTTTTTATTTATTATATTTTTATAATCTTATATATTATCTTTTAAAATATAACATATAAGATTAAATTTTATTTTCACATAAATTAGAATATGTATATTTATATAAGTTTTTTTTATTTTATATATTACATTTATCTTTTAAAATAATGTTTCTGATTTAGTGATAACATTTTTTTATCTATATTAAGAAATTCATTTTATTTATTGTAATATAGATACAAATATTGTCAATAAATTACATAAATAAATATTTTAAAAATAGAAAATTTTCTCATTTTATTTAACTACATTTATTTACTATATAATTTAACTCTTTAAAAAAATTAACCACTTGATTAAATAAAGTTAAATATAAATAAAAAATACTATTGTAATAAATATTAAAAATATATTTATCTTAATATATGTAAAAAAACACTATTCACATAAATTAGAATATGTATATTTATATAATTTTTTTATTTTATATATTATATTTATCTTTTAAAATAATGTTTGTGATTTAGTGACAATATTTTTTATCTATATTAAGAAATTCATGTTATTTATTGCAATATAGATAAAAATACTATCAATAAATTACATAAATAAATATTTTAAAAATAGAAAATATTTTCATTTTATTTAAGTACATTTATTTACTATATAATTTAATTCTTTAAAAAAATTAACCACTTGATTAAATAAAGTTAAATATAAATAAAAAATAGTATTCTAATAAATAATAAAAATATCTTAATCTTAATATATGTAAAAAAATACTATCATTAAATTAGTATTATATAAAATAAAATTGAAATAATTTGATAAAAATATATAAGGTTATATATATAAATCTTATATAAGTTTTGGATAGCAATTCTGTACACACCAAGTGAGGAGTTTCGTTTCAGTTTGTCTTGATGAAAGAATACAAGTAAATGAATTAAAAATAATCTTTTAATAAATTAATTTTAAGAGTAAAATAATAAACTAATTATACCAATGTACAAACTAAACTTAGTAAATGAAAATTATCTATATTTTATAAACAAAAATATTTGTAATATTATTTAAAAATAAAACACATTCCAACAAATTTAGAGTTTGTTTTGTTTTAATATGAATAAAATTACTTTTATCTATTCGGTATAATTGAAAATATATATTTAAATTAGTTTTAACCATAAGTTTATTATATTAATTAAAATGTGTGCTTGATTTTCTGAAACCAAATTTAACATGGAAACTTATTTTGACTCATTTGAGTCTTTTGACACAGGCGAAGAAACAGAAATAAAAAGGATCCAATATAAATATAATTATATATAAAAAAACAGGAGGAGATATTTATCCAATGTACCATCAAAACGCCTTCATTTATGCGAATTTGGATCGAAGATTCTAGAAACGTTCCCCTTAACCTCGCTTTCAGTATGGTTCAGATCGATAACAGAGGAAGAGGAAGAGTCTGAGTCACTCGTCGTCGCGTGGAACTCAATCGCCGCAACGGGATGATGATTGTAGCCAAACGCAAAGCCACGTGATACAGGCTAGGTTTTTGAACCAAAGGTTTTGTTGCTCATTATCAACTTCATCTATTTCTATTACTCCTATGAAAGACCAAATACAAGAAATGCGTGAGACAATTACTAAATTGAATGTTGAGCTTTTGGCAAAGACCGATAAGGAGAGGACACTTGAGGAAAAGATGTTGCGGTTGATAGAGAATCATGATCGACAAAGTCAAGAGATGTGGATGAAACCGAGCACCATGCTGACGATGCTCAAGTTGATCATTGACTCTTGGCTATTGTTTTAGTTTGATTATGTTATGTTAGTTATGAATTTAAACTATATTAAACTTTCACATTGCATTTTATTAAACTTTGAATTTGCACTTTATCAATATTTAATTAGAACTTTGTTATTAGATGTATTTACAGATTATGAATGTTCACTTTTATATATAAGCTTGATTATATAGTTTAATTAAAAATTATATTTATAGCTGGTAATTATTAAACAGGTTAAAATCTAGTAAATGAAAAAATAAAAATAATGGCATATTTTCTTTGAACAATCGAGTTGTTTTTTAATTTATTTTAAATTTAAAAATTAATTATTAAACTAGACCAAAAAATTTAAAATACATTTTAGAATGTAAAATTAGCGACCAAAATTATTATTATTTTTTAAAACTTTTATTTAGTAGCCACCGAATTAGCGACGACCTTCATTTTAATTTATTTTACAAATAAAATTTAATTTTTTATTAGCGACCGAATTAGTAATCGCATCTTATTTTAATTTATTTTATATTTAAAATTTAATTACTTGTTAGTGACCGAATTAGCTACCCCAAACTTCGATTGCTAGCTTGGTCTCAAGCAAAATAGCAACCAAATGTCTAGCGACTGAATTTTGTGTGCTTGTGACTCAGTAGTTCGGTGGCGAAATAGCAACCGAATAGAAATTTCGGTGGCTAAGAGTTTTAGCGACCGAATTTAGGGATTTAGCGACCGAATCATGCTTTTTTTTGTAGTGCATGCACTTGGAAATGAATAAGAGGTACTTGGCAGTGGAAAACCAACAAAAATAGGAAGACTGGAATTGTTACTAAAAGAGTAAATAAATTATCCATACTTTATTAATTATAAATTTTGTTTAAATAATAATTTTGTACAATTCATTAATATATATTTCTTTACACAATAAAATGTAATATAGAACATTATATTTTCAAATCTCCCTTTTTTATCGGTTATTTTCAGAAATGAAGTTGTTAAAGTTACTTTGAAGATAAACATAGCCTCATAATTTGAAAAAGCAATCAACATCCAAGAATAAGGCTCAAAAATAGTTGCAATCACTTCTATCATGGTTAAGAAATTCAGAGATTTGATTACTTTCATACATTTAAAATCCTTAACAAAATTTATATTTTACACTTTATATATCTTACTATTGTATCTCTTTTTATTTTCTTTATATATATATATATATATATATATATATATATATAGAGAGAGAGAGAGAGAGAGAGAATTCAACCAAAAACATATGGATAACTAAATAAATAGATGGTTAAATTGTATTTCATGTTTACATTAAACAATTCTCATATGCATTTCACTATGAAAATTGAAATTATATTTCTAAATTTAATTTTTATATTAAGATATATATATATATATATATATATATATATATATATATATATATATATATATATATATATATATATATATATAATCTTTAAATAATATTTAAATAAAAATTGATCCATAATTTCCTATCTCTTTATTTTTATATTAGCATGTTTATGTAATTTGATATTTATTTATTTATTTGAGATGTTTCTTTACTATCTTAAGTATTATTTTCAATTCAACTTATTTAATAAATAAATAATTTTAATTCAATTAAGTCTATATCATACTTTCTACTTACAATAATTTTTTATATTTTATTTACTATAATAATTTTAATTTACTAATAATTATATTTTAATAATTATTTTTTAGATGAGTATTCAATCAACTCAACTTCAAGTACAAGGATCTATATCAATCTGAACCATCTTGATTTTGTAAAGTTCAAGATAGAGTAAAATGAACTTCCTTCTTTTATTTTATTTTATTATACTCATTTTGTAACATTCAACAAACAAAATCGTTAGTTTATTCTAATTCTTTGATTGATGTAGCTAAAAAATTATAAATTTTATTTTAAATAACTACTTTGTAGAAAAAAATGGAGCATCATCAAATAAAAGAACTATCTTTTTCAAGTTCTGCCAACATTGATATTGATAAGAGAATGTCAAAAAATAGAATATCTTTACAAGATATAATGTCCATGAGATGGGTATTAGAATCACATGTATGCTAACCTAGCATGACCTTCATATTCATAATATTTAACAATACTTTATTTTTTCTTAATTTTAACATATATAAAATAATAGGATAATGTGTTCACAATTCATGCAACCATCAATGAGATCGATGGTTCGGTTGAAATTTTGAATGAATTATGTTGCATGTGGGAGATGCCAAAAGAAAGTTACAAAAGAGGGAAATCAATACACTTGTGGAAGATGCAAACAGCCATCCAAGTACCCAACAACAAGGTTTAATGTTTTGTATATAATGAATTATTTTTTATAACATAATTAAATAAATATTAAAAACTTTAAAATCTTTTTTAGGTTCAAGATAAAATTGAAAGTCTCATATGACACCAGTGTAGCAACATTCACAATATTCAATCGAGATGCGTAACAAAGTTTAGACACAACAACATTTGAACTCCTTCACACCCAAAATACAAATAAAGTTGACATACCCCAATATTAAATACCCTTTGCAAACACACTTTCATCCACTAATTAATATTTTTATTAAAAAAAGGATTCCACTTCACCACAACAAATATCATCAGATGAGTCAAGTGAAGAACTACTTATAAGTGCCCAAAGCTACAAGTATCCAACAAGTCAAAATGTACATCTTCATCATCTAATGAAGAAGTTTATCAAATCTCACAAAGTCCATTAAGAAAAAAGAGAGATAAACAAATTATCACAAGTCAAAGTCCAAAGTTACAACTATCCAAGAAGTCAAAAGATGCATCTTCATCATCAAAAGAAGAAGAAAGTCTATTAAAGAAAAGTGTGAAAAAACAATTTTTCATAAGTAAAAGCTCAAAGTTACAAGCATCTAATAAGTCAATAGATGCATCTTTATCATCAAATGAAGTTTATTCAATCTCCGAGAGTCCATTAAGGAGAAAGGCGAATAAATAAGTTGTTTTGAGATCCTTTGATGAAAAGTCAATCTTACTTCAAAGAGTTTAGAAAGGAGCACACCAAAGAAAACAAAATTCAACAAGTCACCGGCAAAAGGAAATTAATACAAAAAGTTTATTTAAATGAACAATTTTCAATGTTTTATTCGCATTTTTATGTTTTTTACCATTATGGTTGACTATTTTTTCTTTCATTAAATATATTTCTTTGACTGCTTTATTATGTTAATTTCACTTTATTCTTAATTGCTCTTATCAAATTTATACATAGTGCTTATCTTCACTGTTAATCAACTTTAGTTGAGTGATTAGCCTCCAATTTTAGAATATTACCTTATAAATATATTGATAAATAAAAATATCTTAATTTATATGTATTTTTTTTATTTCCTTTAACAAAAAATAATATAAAATATCATTGACAATTATATTTTTAAATTTAATTTATCAAACAAATAATTAATTTAAATATTTCTTTAATTCGCGGGTCTGTGTCTAGTTAGACATAAATTTAGGATTAAGGTTACCTCACTATCAAACAGTATCATGCGAAATTTTCCAATCTGATGGTCTCTAATATTTTCAACAGCATACCAGAATTTACTAACTTTAGCCTTCACGGCCCATGAATTTAAGGAAGGGGTGACCTCTTTGACTTTGATTTGAATCAGTTGTGAAGTCCCCATTAAAAGCTTACCTTCAACGTACATTTAAGTCAACTTATTTTAGTGTAACATCTAAAGTATAATAACTTCAAATGGATATATTAGTTAGGTAAAAAGATTACACACTTGGTTTCGGAAGCACTTCAGAGAAGGATTTGGAGTTTAAGTTGCACAAGGTTCTATAGAGGCACATCCAAAAAGTATCGCATACAAGGTTTATACAGAAAAAACTTTATTTTTCTCCCTTAACCCATATTGGATATTTAATAGACATAACAAATATAAGGTGTAAGTGAATGGACCTTCTTCTAAATATAGGGAATAGTATTTGTTTAGTATAGATTATGATTATACTATTGCACAACTATAGCAGTTGTCCTTTCATCTACTCAACTTGATTTGATTAGACACTGCATTTTTGGGGGGAAGGTGTTTCCATATGAGATATGTATCACATTTCTTACTTAAATTATTAAACTATTTGAAGCCTTTACCTATATAATACATTTAAAGCGTAAAATAAAGATGAGTGCCTCCTATTAGTTTCTAAACTTAATATAGTATTAACGTAAAAACTATTCTAACTATTTACAACTATTAATCGTATCAGTGCTACTTTAGCTAAACATCTATTTCGGTATATGGTACTGCATTATCAGAAAGTCAAATAAAGTAGTTTGACATAGCAACTGTTAATACCTGGATATAAGCCTTAATGATATTGAGTCTAATGATATACAAAGAGAGTTGCCTCCATCATGGATTAAGACTCAGCATATAGTATTTATAGCCATTTATGAAGCATAATAAAATTAGATATTAAAATTCATTTATCATAAAAAATTTATAAACATAAGCTCTAATGCAATATAAAACATTTCATAGTCAATAAAGCATATTTTAGATCTTAATTTAAGCATGCTAGATAGTTGTTTATACAACACCAGAAAGGCTGATTTGGTGAACCTTCATCATAAGTATTAACATATTACAACACCCAAAATAAAACAGTTTTGGTGAACCATCACCATAAGTATTCACACATTACAACACCCAAAATAAACAATTTTTGTGAACCATAACCATAATTAAGTACATACATATTTAACAGCCATAAAAGGTAACATTAAACAACCCAAAAAATAAGCAGGCTTCAAAATCCTTCTAATTTCCCTTCAACCATGTTTTACTCAGACTTGATATGCTTGGATAATCTGGAAGAGGATAATTAAATTGATGATAGGTCTTCAAATGGTGCTGGTTCCAGCTGAGATTCAGGGACCACTAATTTTCTCTTCACAGGAGTCATTGACATAGATGATTCATGATCAAATTCTCCACTGGCTGATAAGGATTGTTGTTGTGGCAGTATATAAATTCAACAGATGTTACCTTATGTGTAAGTTTAGTATTAATAAACATAGGTTAAACCAAAACTTACAGTATAAACTAAATCATCACTCTTCTTCACAAATGAATATGACATTTCAGGCTCAATTCCAGGAAGCTATAATTAAAAAAAAACTCAAGTATTTTCAACATGGTCACATTATAAACCATCAAGATTTTTAATTATACTGACCTCATTTGCAGGAATTCTCTTCAATATTAAGATAATTAGATCTTCATCCTCTAATATCTCTTACACAGAATACCGAGTATTGTTCGGCATAACCTTAAATTTAAAAGCTAAATTTTCCCCAAGTGTCCTATCAATAACCTTTGGAATGCCCTTTGGATCAAATTCACCTTCCTGCCAACTAAAATATTAAATTTAAATATATAAAAACTGCAAGCTGACTATGATGATTATTTAAAGTAGTGATTATTAAAAGAAGCACTATTAGATTTTTTAGTTGGGCCTGATCAATTGGAAACATATACATAACCTATGTAATATAAGAACCAAAAAGTTTAAACAAAGAACCTGGCCACAGTTGTTGCACTTTTACTTCCACGACCTTGACAGGTGTATGGAAATTTCTCGCAATCCACTTTCTTGTTACACAACTTTGGACAACCCTCATGTATCCAACCATTGGCAACTAAGAACTTGGTTATTGTGGCAACAGTTACACAAACACATTCCTAGCAGACAAATATCTACAACTTTTAACATCACAGTGTTTATACATCATTCTTAATAGTGAAATCTAACGAGTATTCAAAATCAATCCTAGCAAATAAATAATTAAATATAGAACAAATACAACATGTATCTTTTTCAACTCATAAAGTTCACTCAATGATTTCACTTGAGCATTATAAAGAAATCTATCCTCTAAAGTAATTTGGGAAGAATAAGAGATTTGACTCAACCTTTGACTGGAAGTCACAAGGCTTGGTTAACTCGGATCCAATCTGCAATAGAGATAATTTCATTTTAAACTATTCTAAAAAAATGTATTTGTCCCAAAAATTAATATTTTATGGAAGAAAAAAGTATGATTCATAATTAATACCCATTTTTATAATCTTCAATGTCCTTCAAATCTTCATTGATAAACACTCTAGAACCATATATTGAGTTTTGAATGGAAATTGCATAAGCCCCTACACATATATCTGAGAGTTATCAATATTTATCAAATTTGTTCCTATCTAACGAAGTGCTATTGGTTCAAATGACAAAGACATTGTTGAGAAAAAGATGGCTTTTCCCATATGAGATGGTTGTTGCTATATGCTCCAATAACAAACCATTGGTTTAATTGAATAACTAAAAAAAATAGATAGACCTTTCTTTCTCTTCGTCTCAAGTCGATGGATCTTCTCAATTGAAAGGACCTTGAAGAAACAGTCCTTGAAACAATGAAAGACGTTCGAGTCAAACTCTAACAGCTTCTTGGACACGCTGTTCAAGGAGACCCAACCAATCTTGCCTATCAACTTCATCTGAAAGAAGTACAAAAACACCAGCACAATAGGTTGAATATTGAAGAAAGGACATAAGACCTCAAAGGTCCTCACCATGGTCCAACTATTGGGATAAAGTTGGGAAGAAGCCACGTTTAAGTGCTCAAGTAGAGCACACTGGAATGCGGTCAATGGAAGAACGAGACCTAAGACCTCGAACAAGCACCTATACATAAAAAAAGGGCGGACTTCCCGACGCCGCCCTCAAAAAAGGAATGTCATCACTCCCACAAGCCTAAATGACTATCTTGCAAGAGTTCTTTGGGTTTGCTAGCCTCACCTGGCATTAAAGTGCAATGACGCTCGTCACAAAGGTGATGGAGGACTTGTACTTTAGAAAATCGCCCTCACCCATTCAAAGTCGACAATGGTAGGGGGGACGATGGCGACCCAACACTATGGCTGTGACGCCCTAACGTCCCTTGCACTTCGCCTTGCTCCCCCAAAAATAGAATGAGGGAGAATCACAGTGACTGGGATAGGTTCCCCGGTCAGGAAAGCAGCAAAAGGTTGTGCCTTTCCGCAGAGGTGAGAAGTGATTCCACCAGCATGACATGAAACCCTCAACCTCTCCAAGGAAGAGGATTCGCTATTAGAGGCAATGTGGCGAGTGTTCTCCGAGGGGGAACAATCGATCGAAATGACCTCCCGATCCACTAGGGGTTGCTAAGTCGAACCCCCGAAATTGCTACCACCCATGCCAATGGCAGAGTCAGACAAAAATGAAGACATTGTTAGAAAAGGAATACCTTAAAGATTGAAGAAGATGAACAGAGAAGAAAGGGAATCACAAAATAGCAAGTGCAGGAACAAAAAAGATTTAGAAAGGGAAGGTAGAAATTCAAAGTGACGGTGGTCACGAATCAAATGTCCACTCCATTTAAAGAGGAGATAAACTCTTCGGTAATTGGTGGGAGCTGAGGTGGTGCCCTAATTTTTTGCACCACAACGCAGCCCCACTCACCCACGCACCACGTCTCTAGTACGTGCCCACTCTATGAGTGACACGTATGCAAGAGTATTGCATGTGCGTCGCACATGCCTGTAGCAATAGACAAAACGTGATGTTTGTCTTTAATGCACTCTCCAACAGTCAGAAAAGGGCAGAGTTGTCAAATACAAAGGTTTTCCTCACTTGACAAGTCAAACCTCGCCTGCAAAACCAAAAGCATGTCCACTCCGGACAACTTGACAAAAGCAGCTCGGACAACACTTGTCCAGGCTAGGGGACTTGACAGACCTGTAATTCTTACACCGGTCAAAGTTACCACTCTCGACGTCAAACAATACTTGTCCATGCTTGGGGGCTCAACCGACTCGTCACCCTCCTACTTGTCAAGGCTACTACTCCCGACATCAGACAATCTTCTTCGACACCGGACAACCTCTTTCGTCGGCAAGCCAACTCAAAGCCTTGGGGGCTTATATTGTCCAGGGTCCATAAAAAACATGTGTCATGCTACATGGCACTCTGAGACACACGTCAAACCTAACGGACAAGTCATCTCTAACCATCTAATTATTCGAATTTACTATCATCTCTTTATCTCTTGGCAGATATTCAATTATCTACAAGGCAACACATTAAGTAACAATTATTTACTAGCTTTTATCTTTAAGTTATAAATTATTTATAACATTATTTATAAGCTATCGACTATGATCTATAAGCCAATAATCATCTGCAAATAACCCCTATCAATAAGGACTTGCTCCCTCTCCATACTATAAGTACCTGGTTCTCTTGTATTCTTTTTAGGAACACACACCTACTCACATATGCATACATACATACATACATACTAATTCATATTCTCCTAACTCACGTACTTATTTTGAGCGTCGAAATCTTTTATTTTACATGTCTCCCTCATGTCCTCCTAACAGAGGTCACCAGTGTGAAAAAATATTATGAGTAAAATAAAAGAAAAAATTTAGTATTGTGTTTCAATTTTTACCATAAAAAATATTACGAGCAAAATAAATAAAAAAGATTAGTATTTTGTTCAATTTCTATCAACAAAAAAATATTACGAGCAAAATAAAAGAAAAGATTAGCACACTAAGGTAGCCATAGCATAGCAGAGAATAGAGATCGACATAACATAGCCAGCATCAGCATTCAGTAACATCAATATCATCGACAACAGACAACAATTTCGGGAATCCGCTGGCTATGACTGCAGTTGTGGTCGTCCCATTGGGCCTTCTCTTCTTCGCTTCCGGCCTCATCGTTAACCTCATTCAGGTCACCTCATTTTCTATTCTTTCTAAATAAATCGATACACTATTCAATCTTCATTCACCTTCAACCGATCCCTTTCTCTTTCTCACAAACAACATCCCAATTAAACCTCTCATTAATTTTATTATTATTATTATTATTATTATTATTTGGGCTTTTGGTTATTGTTCTAGATTTAGATTTGTTCCTTCTTTCTGGGTTGCAATGAAACTGTAACCGTCTGTACTTTGTTCAACTCCTATATGAGAGACAGTTTTCTTCACATGCTTTTAGTTGTTATTAATTAATTGATTGTTGATTAATTAATGATAGTTGTTTGTTATTATGAGGTGTTGATTTTTTATTTTTTATTTTTATTTTTGTGGTGTTCTCAGGCAATATGCTACGTGGTTGTGCGGCCGGTGTCGAAGAATCTGTACCGGCGGATGAACAGGGTGGTGGCGGAGCTGCTCTGGCTGGAGCTCGTGTGGATTATTGATTGGTGGGCCGGTGTTAAGGTTTAATTTCTCTTGTCTTAGTTAATGTTGTTGATTTGAGTTATTGTTCTCCTCTAGTGCAAGGTGGTGTTTATTTTTTAGTTGTTTTGTGCTTTGCTTGCTATGCTAGATGACTTGGCATTGGATTAGTGAATGAATTTAATTGTCATGCATTGTCGGTGTAAACGTTTTTATACCGGTGCGTAAATGTTTTTGTAGTGACACCCAATCAGAAATCATCATTAGTATGACTTTTAAGTAGTTATTATTATAAAAATAAACAAACTTGTCATATTTGTGGTTGGATATGTATTGTTTATTCATGCTGAATTATTTCTGTCCTGTTTCTGTTAATAGTATTCGAATTTTGAAAACTTGGGCATTTTATACGAGGGTGTACAATTGGACTCCAAGGTTTGAGTAAAGGTTGTTTAGCTGGGAAGTAAACCTGGTCATGATGTTTGGGGTACTCTCAAAAGTGAAGCAAGTGTCAATGTTGATGCTTGACTTATATTTTTTTTGGTCAGCAAAAGTAATATATATTGATAATGAAGTACCAGAGGTACTAAGGATACAAAAAACATGGTATCTCAGTGAGCTGGTTCCAGAATCAGACTTAAATCAGTCTTGATGGGAACCAGATACTAAGAGCAGAAAAAAAAAAGGAAGATTGCTCCATATGGGGGGAAACTGGAGCGAGGATTACAAGGATTTGTTATCTTTCTTATTTTTTGGCTTACTTTACCCCTCCTTTTGTGATAAATTTTGGTTTTCTTCTTCTTCCCTTAGCCACAAAGCTATGAAAGAAGTAGAGATTTAGGGAGACTGGATATTACTGTGCTTGCAAGTCACGATCTACCAAACAATTTGGCACAGGGACTCATTCTTTTCTCTTTTTGATAGAGCTTCTTTTCATGTAAACTAAAAGGTTCAGAGATTTGTGCCCTTGGACTATTTCTTGACGAGCTCCTTTTGTAGCCAACTTTCTTTAACAGATACTAATTTTTTAGGTGGTTGTTAGCCATGGCTTTAGGAATTCTAGGGATATTCTATCCTTTTGATATCTCTTCTCTTCTGTTGTTTAATGCTTTTGATAGCCCTGTCTTGTGTTCTTATCGTATTATATCTAACTACTTTAAAATATATTACAATTGTGCAAAAATGATGCTATCTAAGAAGAAAAATTAGTAATGTGAAAGACATCATATATGAACTTTAATGCAATTTAATTGTTCTTATTGTTGCATTTAGAATAATCAAATCTTTCATTTGGAAATTTCTGGCTTCAGGTTCAAGTATTCACAGATCCTGAAACCTTTCGTTCAATGGGTAAGTCTCTTGTACTATTCATTTAGTGCTAGGCTCACCCCCCATCCCCCCAATTCTCGCTCTTCTTGAATTCTGATTCTGTCTAGAATTTTCCAGGTAAAGAGCATGCTCTTGTTATCTCCAATCACAGAAGTGACATTGATTGGCTTGTTGGATGGGTTTTAGCTCAGGTGATTATCTTATTTAGTATAACTTCTTTCACATATTCAACACAACAAAATTAACACAGAATTCACATATATATTAGCATGAGTTGTTTATTTCATTTGTTGTTGTGAATTGTTTGATATTGTCATACTAGGATAAAAGGACACATTTGTATTTTGTAGCCTACTTATACATTTGTCTATTTCATCATAAATATGGTAGTCTTAGATTTGAAATTGTGTTTCTGCGACTCATCTGGTTTTTGCTACTGATTGATTATTGAACATTATTATTCATCAGCGTTCAGGTTGCCTTGGCAGCACTCTTGCTGTGATGAAGAAATCATCGAAGTTTCTACCGGTATGTTTTGTTAGAAATTGTTGTTTTAAAATGAAAAGATGGAATGGCATTTGCTTTCCATTCATTATGATTTAATGGTTTGATCAGGGGTGATGGAAATAATATGATTTGGTATTGGAGTATGAATTATGAAATGCAGGGATGTACTGTATCTATATATTGATAATTTATGGGATGCTCTGTTGACTGGTTTGGTTTATTGCATGGTCTATGTCTGCTTAAGTCCTGATTAGACACGGAAGCTTTTGAACCTGATTTACTTGGATTCTTTTGTGGCTTCATTGATGACATCATTGTTTAAAGTCAATGTTGATCTATTAGCTAAGTTCCAATGTGCAGGTCATTGGTTGGTCAATGTGGTTTTCTGAATATCTTTTCCTGGAGAGAAGTTGGGCCAAGGATGAACGCACATTAAAGGTATAGGTTACTGAAATATAATTCATATATGTGCTGTATGCTCATAAAAGATTCATATTTCTACATGGTATCTTAATGTCTTCTCATTCATTCACCGAGATGCAAAATTACTGTAGTTTTTCTGTCTAACTCCTGCTCTATTCACATCCTCTCTCTTGGTGCATAAGCTGTTTTATTATTTGTTAATCACATTTTAATCTTGCAACTTCGCATGCGCAGTCAGGCCTACAGCAACTGAGGGATTTCCCTCTTCCCTTTTGGTTGGCTCTCTTTGTAGAAGGAACTCGCTTTACACAGGCCAAACTATTAGCTGCTCAGGAGTATGCAGCCTCAGCTGGATTGCCTGTTCCAAGAAATGTTTTGATTCCAAGAACTAAGGTGGAATATAAATATATTCTGATTTTTTTTGTTTGTCGTTTTTCTTTCCCTTGCTGTTCTTTCCACTGTTTGGAGCTGTTATTCATGACTCTTGTCTAGCTAATTATCAGGCTCAACCAATCCATGTTAACATATTCTTGGTGGGATTTTCTATGAAATCATATTACTGTTCTTCTGCCTATAATTAGTTGATACCAATCTACTTGTCAAGGGTGGCTAAAGGGTTTGAATCAATTTTGAGATTTAAAGTGAAGGGCTGGTTCTCTTTGTGATGATTCAGACTGGTGATCCTTTGTGGATAGTACATCTTTGAACTATGTGCTAGGTTAATATGGACAATTGATCATTGCTTTATCTAATATTTTGAGGATTATGATAATTTTGACTTTCATGTGTAGCCCGAACATAAGTTATTTAGATTCCCCCGAATGTATAACCCTCTTATTCATCTCTGTGGAAAATGCCTTAACAGTTTATTCAACAAAGTTGATTTAATCCTATTGCAAATCTTATTAGGGTGTCTGCATTTCAAACTCTGTTTCACCTTGTATTGTTGGTTGTCCTGACATCTTGACTCTTCTTGTAAATTATGTTTGTCTTCTAAACTAGATGATATAGGGCACAAAAATAGTTAGGGAGAAGGATTGGAAGCGGAAGCCATGAAAAAACTAGGGATCGAAACAAAGCTCTGATACCATAAACGAATCTCAAGTGAGAGAATATAGAAAACTGAATTGAGGTGAAAAGTTGATATTATTCAACCCAAAGAATGAATAGTTTACACCTCAGTTTATATAGGCAGTTACATAACTGTAACTGTCAACTAACTATGAACTCACTACTAACTATAGTTTATCCTTTACACAATAGCTGAGAAAAGAAAACTATCTATCGAGTAAGTATACTCCTATAGGGGGTTCTAACTAGACATGTTTATTTGGGTTTTCTTGAACCATTCGATCATAGAAAAACAGGAAAATTGAAAGGTCACTGGTTTTTGAAGGTAGGGAAATTTGCGTGCTATTTGATGGGGGCTTAGGCCCATTTGGTAGTGGATATTTATTTGTGTATTTAGGATCCATTTCAGTGACAATATTCGAGTTATGGTTCTGAATTTATTTTTACACTTCTTTCAGTGTTGGAATTGGTTTACAATCATGATTCTATGTTTGGGCTGTGGTACTATGCCAAGAATTAGGGTGTAAAATTAGACTTCTAAGTTTGATTCCAATTCTATTGCTTGGGTGTTAGAGCTAGAAATTAAAAAACAAAATGCAAGTCTCAAATTAAAAATTATTTAATATACTAATAATTAGACATTTTTAATATAATAATATAATTAATATAAAATACCAAGGAATTGATTAAGGAACTAAAAAGAGTAGTATTTATCGTGGAAATCATAGGAGAGCACAAAAAAAGTCATGGGAAGCACAATTTTGCACCTCTCAATAAAAACCTTTCTCTTTTTAGTTCCTTAAACAATGTCTTAAGGACATTGGTTAGCATTTGCCATATAAAAATTAGGCTTATTGGGCCCACTTCCAATTCCAGACGTTAAACATACACATGATGATTTTTCTAGAAATGAACAATTGGGGGTTTGATGGGTTGGATTGTTATTTGTATCTTCCATGGAAAATAGGTTAGGGTAGTCTACAGTATTTTTATTAAAAACAAAAGTTGAAGAGAAGAAATCTAGGCATCACATTTAGGTGGAAGGACTATACATTCACATAAATTAATTTTAGCTGTTAGATTTGAAGGAAAAAATTTGAAGCAGGGAGTGGAAGGAATCAATAAAGAACGAGGGGAAGAGAAGGACAGAGAACGAAGAGTTACATATTAGAGATTTCTTCCCCTTGTTAAAAATTTAAAATCCTCCAAAATCTTCCCTATTGGGGAAATATAAACATGTTCATAAAATTGAAACAGGGAGGGTTTTGGATTGTCACTCATTCATTTTCCTTTCTTCAGATTCTCAAACAAGGAGATGGTTTAATTAAATAAGAATTTGTGAAATTACCTGAGAGTAATCGTCTTAGCCCTTTGATTTGCATTAACAGAATACCATAACCAAATTACTTAACTGTAGGGCTTGATGAAAGCTATTTACAGTAACTTTGTTTTTTTTTCCAGTAAATGTTAGCTCCCAACTTGTTATATATATGTCAGTTTATCATTAGAGTTAACAGATGAGATAATTGTTTCTCTAGAAAGAATATTTTGTTTCATTACTTGTTCTACAAAGTGTTGAAATAGTTTAAGCTACTCGGTACAGTAAGTTCACATGATTTTAATTTAATTTCAAAATAGATAGACTTTATCTTTGTATTTTACTTTCATGCTTTGGCTTCTTTGTTCTTTTAAATTTACATAACACATTCAATCTTACATATATTACCTAATAGGCAGTGCTAACCATTATATTAGGTTTTATTGTTCTTTTCTGTTGGTTGCTCTGAAATATTTACTCCGCTATGTTGCTTTCAGGGTTTTGTTTCAGCAGTAAACCATATGCGCTCTTTTGTTCCTGCCATTTATGATGTAACTGTGGCAATTCCCAAGAGTTCACCTGCTCCTACAATGCTAAGACTCTTCAGAGGGAAATCTTCAGTGGTGAGCCAATCAAATTGAGATTTAGAAAGAACAGAAAAACCTGCATCTATAGTCTTCTTTTTTTCTGACCACATTATTTACAGAATGAAATTTGACTCTGTTGAATATTTTAGTATTTATCTATGTTTGATAGCTTAGTTGGTAAGCTTTATTCAAAAGGCAGCAATGAATTGTCACTTTCATAGTCCTTCTCTCTCTCTTATGTATTGTATATATATATGTATCATTTTGAAATCAATAAAGGTTAAGAGAGAAAGTGAGAATATTACTCGAACTCACCTCAGTTCAAGTTGGCATCAGAGCAGGTGTCGTCTGCCGCCCGCCGCCGTCGTCCACCGCCGCCGCCGTCATTTCCGGTGGACATTTCTCTGACGAGATTAGGGTTAGGCTCGCCTTGAAAAGCGTGACTCAGCCCTGGGAAGCGCGCCGCCACGCGCCGTCCTTGTCCCGTGCGATCTTCGGCGCGTGAAGTCCACGCGCCACCGTCTCGGCACCGGAATCGCATCGCCACCGTTCCCTTAGTCGGCCCCTTCTGAGTCCGTTCCAGCCCTCAGTTTTCAGTTGTCACCTGGAACGTATCAGCCCTATTCTCCTCTCCTTTTTACTCCCTTAGGGTTTCATCTTGTGGGTCAAAATGGCTTCCTCTGGACCTGTTTTCTCCTTCTTTGGGACTCCAACCATCTCGACTGCTAAACTAAACTGGAAAAATTACCCCTCGTGGTCTGCTTCCGTGGAACTTTGGTTTCTCAGTCAAGGACACCATGACCACTTGGAGAAAGCTTCCGATTCCATTCCAAATGACAAAAGACCTGAATGGGAGAAGCTTGGCTATCAACTCTGCGATGTGTTATGGCAATCAGTTGAGCCAGATATTTTGGATATTCTTAGATCATTTAAAACATGTCGTTCTTTTTGGAAGAAGGCCCATGAAATTTTTGCCAATGATATCCAAAGCTTGTTTGATGCAACCATGAAGGTTACAACCCTCAAGCAAACCAGCCATGACATGATTGCTCATGTGGGTAAGGCTCGGGCTGCCGTGGAAGAGCTGAGAAAGTTCCTTGTGGCTGATTCATTGGAAGAAGTGAACAGAAAACTGGACAAGTTCTACATGGTCCTCATCTTGAGAAGCTTACACTCAGACTTTGATCATATGCGTGATCAAGTACTCGCTGGGGATCAGGTTCCATCAATGGATTTCCTCATCACTAGGTTTCTCCGCGTGCCTCATGTATCGAAGGATGAAAATCCTGCTGAGGGTGTGGAGACGTCAGCCATGGTTGCATCTCATGGTAGAGAAGGCGGCCGCAACAGTAGAGGAGGCCGTAGTGGAAGGGGTGAATGTCTTCATTGCACTTACTGCAAGAGGATGGGTCACACCCAAGAGAATTGCTATTCGTTGCATGGGTTTCCTGACAAGGTCGCACAGGTTTCTAGATCAGAGAAAGCAGAGTCTAAGTTCTCTGATGAAGAGTATTAAGAGTATTTGAAGCTCAAATCTGAGAGACCCAGCAACCAAACTCAATCCTCATCTATACCATGTTTTTCAACAGCATGTATCTCTCAATCCATTGAAGGTCCTAGTCCTTGGATACTCGACTCAGGTGCCTCTGATCATATTTCCGGTAATAAGTCCTCCTTTTCATCCTTTTCCTTTCCAAAAATTCCTCATCTCGTTACTGTAGCTAATGGCTCCAAGGTTGTGTCTCAAGGAAGTGGTCAAGTTTCATTGTCTCCCTCTTTGAAATTAAATTTTGTATTATTTCTTTCTCAGTGTCCCTATAATCTAATCTCATTAAGTCAGTTAACTCGTTCGTTAAATTATTCAGTAACCTTCACTGCTAATTCTTTTGTTATTTAGGAACATGGGACGGGGCGACTGATTGGAGAAGGACATGAATCACGAAGACTTTACTACTTGGAATCCAGTCCACCTGGGTCTTGTTTTACAATCTCAAAACCCAAACTTTTGCATGATCGTCTGGGTTACCCAAGTTTACCAAAATTGAAGATGATGGTTCCTAGTCTTAATCTTCGAGTCTTAGATTGTGAGTCTTGTCAACTAGGAAAACATGTCAGGTCATTAGTTCCTCAAACTGTACAAAGATGTAATTTGGCTTTCTCTACCATTCATTCTGATATTTGGGGACCAAGTCGTGTTACGTCTTTTGGTTTTCGATATTTTGTAACCTTCATTGAATAATTCTCCAGATGTACTTGGGTTTATTTAATGAAAAATAGATCTGAACTTTTGTCTATATTCGTGTCATTCTACAATGAGATTGAGAATCAATTTGGAAAAACAATTAAAATTTTCAGAAGTGATAATGTTAAAGAGTATTTCTCTCACGATTTTTCTTCTTTTTTGTCTTCCAAAGGTATTTTATATCAGTCCACATGTTCTCACACACCACAACAAAATGGTATAGCAGAAAGGAAGAATTGTCATCTTCTTGAAACTGCACGTTCCCTAATGCTAAATTCGAATGTTCCTACACATCATTGGGGAGATGCGGTGCTTACTGCTTTTTTCCTAATCAATAGGATGTCCTCTTCTTCTCTTGAAAACCAAATCCCTCACTCAATTGTCTTTCCTCATGATCCACTATTTCATATTTCTCCTAAAGTGTTTGGTTGTACCTGTTTTGTCCATGATTTGTCTCCTGGTTTAGACAAACTCTCTGCTAGGTCAGTCAAATGTATCTTCTTGGGTTATTCTCGTCTTCAAAAAGGTTACAAGTGTTACTCTCCAACCACGAGACGATACTACATGTTTGCAGATGTAACCTTCTTTGAAGACACACCCTTCTTCTCACCTTCCGTAGACCATTCTTCATCTCTCCAGGAAGTTCTTCCTATTACTTCTCCTTGTCCTCTAAATAACTCAGACCAAAATGGCAGTGTTGTCCCATTTTCCTCACCAAATTCACCTGAAGTTGCCTCTCCACCTCTGATTACAGATCAACACAGGACAAGGCAGATTGAATCTCTAGTACCTGAAGCCTCTCCTCGTGATCCTCGTTCTTCAACCAGTCCTACACTCATGGATCCTTCCTCTCCTTCCACTTCTTCTCCTCATTTTGACTCACATTGGCCCATTGTCATCAGGAAAGGTACTCGCTCTACTCACAATCCTCATCCTATTTATAATTTCTTAAGTTACCACTATTTGTCTCCTTCATATGGTTCCTTTGTTTTCTCATTGTCTTCCCTTACTATTCCTTCCACTATCCGTGAGGCACTTGATCATCCTGGCTGGTGACAGGCTATGATTGATGAAATGCAGGCTCTTGAAAATAATGGTACTTAGGAGCTCATTCCTCTTCCTCCTGGCAAGACAACTGTGGGTTGTAGATGGGTCTACAGTGTTAAAGCTGGGCCCAATGGTAAGGTTGATCGGCTTAAGGCTCGCTTGGTAGCTAAAGGCTACACACAGGTATATGGCATTGATTACTGTGATACTTTCTCTCCTGTAGCCAAACTCACCACTGTTCGTCTGTTTCTTGCTATGGCTGTCATCCGTCACTGGCCCCTTCATCAGCTTGATATTAAAAATGCCTTCCTCCACGGTGATCTTGAGGAGAATATTTATATGAAGCAACCTCCTGGGTTTGTTGCTCAGGGAGAGTATGGCCTTGTGTGTAAGCTTCACTGATCTCTCTATGGGTTGAAGCAATCTCCTCAAGCTTGGTTTGGTAAATTTAGTCATGTTCAAATGTTTGGACTGAAACGAAGTGAAGCTGATCACTCTGTATTTTACTGTCATACATCTCCTGGAAAATGTGTTTATCTAATGGTCTATGTTGATGATATAGTGATTACAGGGAATGATATACTACTAAAAGAGCACTTATTCAGTCATTTCCAGACCAAAGATCTAGGATCTTTGAAGTATTTTCTTGGTATTGAAGTGGCTCAATCAGGAGATGGTGTTGTGATCTCTCAGAGGAAGTATGCTCTTGATATTTTAGAAGAAACATGTATGCAGAATTGTAGACCTGTTGAAAGCCCTATGGATCCAAATCTGCTGCTCATGGCAGATCAAAGTGAAGTTTATCCTGACCCCGAGAGATATAGGAGGCTTGTGGGAAAACTCATTTAGACCATTGGAATGCTGTCATGTGTATTCTGAGATATGTTAAGAGAGCTCCTAGACAAGGGTTGTTGTATGAAGACAAGGTAATACGCAACTATCAGGATATTGTGATGCTGATTGGGCTGGTTGTCCCGTGGATAGGAGGTCTACATCAGGTTATTGTGTCTTCATTAGAAGAAATCTTATCTCTTGGAAAAGCAAGAAACAAACTGTTGTCGCTCGGTGTAGAAGCTGAATATTGATCTATGGCTACAGTTACTTGTGAACTCATGTGGATTAAACAATTTCTGCAAGAATTGAGGTTTTGTGAAGAGTTGCAAATGAAGTTGTATTGTGATAATCAGGCTACTCTTCATATTGCCTCAAACCCAGTCTTTCATGAAAGGACTAAGCACATAGAGATTGATTGTCATTTCATTCGAGAGAAGCTTCTGTCCAAGGAGATTGTCACTGACTTCATTGGTTCTAATGATCAGCCAGCGGATATTTTGACTAAGTCCTTAAGAGGACCCAAAATTCAGACTATATGTTCCAAGCTTGGTGCATATGATTTATATGCTCCAGCTTGAGGAAGAGTGTTGAATATTTTAGTATTTATCTATGTTTGGTAGCTTAGTTGGTAAGCTTTATTCAGAAAGCAACAATGATCATAGTCCTTCTCTCTCTCTTATGTATTGTACATATGTATGTATCATTTTGAAATCAATAAAGATTAAGAGAGAAAGTGAGAATATTACTCAACTCACCTCAGTCTTCTAGTGACTCTTTCTCTGTGCCAACCAATGATGACAAGTTTGTGATTCAATTGGCTATCTCCCTTGCAGAAATTATCAATTGATCAACACTTTGGTTTTTTTCAACTTTCTTTTCATTTCAGTGTTTTCACTATCCTTCTACAAGTAATTAATGTGCAGAGAATTTTAACCACAGAAATTAATTTTAATCTGACTAGAAAAACGAATTAGGAGGCAGTAAAAGAGTGCCTTGATGTGTCTTGTCTTGATTTATGAATACCCTTCTGCTCAATCTGTATTCTTTGGGAAAATAGAAGCCATGAAAGAAGCACATTAAAATTAGGAGTCTATTGCAGGTAGATAGAATTGATTGTGTTTTTTTTTCTTCCCTAAATTGTATGCTATTTGCAGAACATATTATTCTAAAGTATGTCTGGTGTTTGTCCATGTGAAATGGCCAATGGAGACTAGTAAGAAAAGTTTATCAAATAGAAGATTGTCTGATTATAGGGGTGGCAAAGCAGGTTGAACCCGCTTAACTAGCCAAAAATGGCGGGGGTGGGTTAGGTTTCTCAATCCACCAACTTGCCTAACCCGCCCAGCCTAACCCACCAACCCGCTGGGTTGAAGGTGAATTAGCTAGCTGAGTTGATCCACCTTACCAACCCATCTAGTCCCACCAATATTTAAAGCATATTCGAATAAATTTATATTTTTACATAATTAAAAAAGAGATAATATGTATATGTACATAAAAAAATAAGCGATGTGCTAAAAAAATGAATTGGTTGTTTTAATTTTTTTTCCCTATTTTTCTGGTACTTCTTTTGTGGGCTTGGATGGGTCAACCCATCCTGCCCCTCGCATCATAAGTCGGGGTAGCTTGACCCGCTATGCCACCCCCTACTTGATTAAAAGGAGTGCAAGAAGATTAAAGAGAACTTTAGAAGAAACTATTAGAGACTGTTTTGGTAGAACCCAATGGTGTTTATTGATCCATGGAGCCAATCTCACTTAGTATGAAAAGGCTTGGTTGTTGTTTTGCCACCATTGTGGGACACCTGATCATCTGATTTAACTTGGCTTTGTTATCCTGGAGATTTGGAATAGGCTTCTTTGTTTAAATGGAAAGCCAAGGTATTGCTTGGGAATTTGGAAGGACTGTAGTTGTTTGTTAAAGAAAAAGAGTTGTGACTATGCAATTTGGTACTTTTGGTTTTACCTGAAGAATAGCAGAGCTTTTTAAGGATCCATAGTTTTCAATGTAGCTACCTGAGTAATTTGGTGCATATGTTTTTAGTTTTTACTTTGAAGAATAGCAAAGCGTTTAAGGATTCAGGGTTTTCTATGTACCTATGATATAAATGACTTCATTCTGCTGCTTTGCTTTAGTTTGGTTTTGTTCATCTAAGAGGATTCCTTATCTTTCTTTCATAATCTTGGGTGTTTTTTCTTTATGAAATGTCTTGTTTAATAAAAAATTTACTCATTTTACCACCTTAGGTTCATGTGCATATTAAGCGGCATGCAATGAAGGATTTGCCAGAAGAAGATGAAGCTGTTGCTCAATGGTGTCGAGATATGTTTGTGGCTAAGGTGTGTGTTAATTGAACAGTGATGGTTACTATGTATTAGCTGTCCAAGATTTTCTTATTGCTAGCTATATAAATAATTTTACAACGTTCCTAATATGTCTATTTGCAAGAATGTGATAAAACACCCAAGCACTTGGGGAAATCACCCCTAAAAGCTAACTGTTATTATATTTAGCTTATAATTCTTGTGGTTTGATGATTTTACAATTTTGCTCTTTTTCCTCTCCTTGTTCCTTTGGGATGCAAGGATACATTGTTAGACAAACATATAGCTGAGGACACATTCAGTGATCAAGAGCTGCAGGATACCGGTCGACCCATAAAGTCTCTAGTGGTGAGATACTTTATCTCAATATATGTCTAACTTTGCATGCTCCTTATTTATCAGCTATCCTCTTTTCGACATAACCCTATTTGGATAAAGCAGTATCATTTCTTGCATGGCTCAACATTCAATTTCATTGTGGGAACAGGTTGTCATATCGTGGGCATGTGTCGTTGTTATGGGGGTCGTAAAGTTCCTCCAATGGTCATCACTACTATCCTCCTGGAAGGGTGTTGCATTTTCAGCATTTGGTTTGGGAGTTGTTACTCTACTCATGCACATCTTGATCATGTTCTCACAATCTGAGCGTTCAACCCCTACCAAGGTTGCCCCTGCAAAGTCCAAGAATAGCGAACAACTGGAGGCTAGGGATAACAAACAAGACTAGATCACACACATTACCTGAATATTCTATACATAGAGAATTCTTCTGAGGTCGCATCCTGAACTTGATTTGCATTTATGTGATTTTGAAAAAGAAAAAAATTGCATTAACGTGTGTTTAGGGACTCACTACCCCCTTTCTTTATTTGTTTGCTTTGGAATTGTACCTCGTATGTGTTCAGTCCTTGTATTATGTATTATGCATATACTATTCATTATTTTGAAATTAATTAGGATGAATTTGTATAGACTAATATATAGGAATGACATACAAAAATCCTGCCTAACTTCGCAGTTTTTTTAGAGACTTGTACACTTTCTGGTATTGGACTATTAATTGTGGTTATTTCTTGCTCCCCTTCTAATTTTTTAATTGTGTTTGGTTTATGTGCGATTCTCTGACTTTTCATTTTGTTCAGCACAAAGGAAAACTGTCTGATGGACTTGCCCTCTTGAGAAAGAAAAGCATGGAAATAAATAACGGGAAGAAGCATAAAAGTCGTGCCATTTTTGCCAATAAAATCTTGGAATGAAAAGCAAATGCGTAAACCGTAAAAAGCATGTCACGAATAAGCACTACTTAAATTTGGCGTGGTTTGGTCCAACATCTTTCCATTAATATACGACTAAGAAATTTATAATGTTCATTATCCTTGCAACTTTTTATGGAGAATTGAACATTCTTTGGTATTGCAGTTTTTATGTTATTAATTTTGAAGAATACTATAATCAGGACTTTTAGTAGTTGTTGGGTGAGACTCCAAGATATCTTTATTAAGTTTTAATTCATCCAAAGAATTATGAGATTATTCTTCGGTTTAGATTAGTTACACTTATTAAAATTTATCATTTTTCTTCAAGGATATTTCCTGCTATGGGATGATAATTTACCTAGATCCCATGAGTACTCATGATGGGTACAATAAATATTCGCCAAATGAGAATGGGCTCAAAGGTGGGTATCCGCAAAATTTAATGAATATGGGTATATGTACGAATATTATAGTATCTAATACACATAATATGAAATATCTTAATTTAATTTTAAAAATAAAAATCATGTAAGTACAAAAAAAGGAAGAATTTAGTTTATATGTATTTCTAATTTAAAATATTTTTACATGTATCTATTAAGAATTCATCATATCAATGTATTATAAATAGAATGGTATGATAAAATAGTCAAAGTTTTTTAGATGTTTATGTGATAATACTGACATTGTGTTTAAATTAAATTCAATAGGAAGCAAACCAATGTCCTTTCCTCTTTTTTTTCGGTGGGCAAAAGGGGGAGACTACCATGTGAAAGAGATTCACACTTGAGGGGGATATGTGTTGGGTTACAAGTGTGAGGTGAAGTCCCACATCGGGTAGAAGTGGAGAGGTTGAGCACTATATAAGTGAAGAGAAGACCCATAAACTTGAGCCTTAAGGTTTTGGGTTAGAGTGTGGTGTCAGGCTTCCTTATGTGGTGACTTGTGGTCCATATGTGTATCTCTCGAATCTCCCCAACAAAACAACACTAAGAGCATCTCCAACCGGAGATGCATCCATGGTTTTTTGGGCTAAGGAACGATTTCTTGTGAGTTCTTCGGCGTTGGAGCACAGTGACGTGGCAGATTCAATTTCTTCTGCGGACTCTGGATTCCTTATATAAGGAACTGTTTCATACGAATAAAAGCTCAGACTCAAGGAGTCCGGTGATGGTGGCCTCATCGGGGCATAGGAAGGGGAGGGTCCGGCAAGAGAGACATTGTTGATGAGGAGGGCTTTGTTGGTGTTGGGTCATGTTGATGAGGAAGGATTTGTGTTTGAGAGGACGAGAGGGTTTTTGTTGTTGCTGCGATCTGGTGTTGTTGGGGAAGCTTCTGGAGAAAAGAGGCCCTGATTTGTAGGAAGAAAACAACAGTGGGAAAGGAAGAAAAGAAAGACTAAACTGTTGAAAGCTTTTATAAAAAATAAATTAATTATTTTTATAATAAAATAATTTAAATGTTTGGATTTTTTGTGGTTTCTTGCATTGGAGTAAAATTTTGTATAAGTTTCTTATGAGTGACATGATATTGTGGGGACCACAAAAAGTACCGCGGAGATCACAAAAAGATGATTAAGAAACTCAGATAAGAAACTTGCGCTGGAGATGCCCTAATAATCGCGCTAAAAGGCGATAGACATTACATCTGCATTAACGCTAGCAGAAAGAAATGCAGGAACAACATCAGAAACAAACAACTATTCTTGTGAAGGCAAACCAAAAGAAGCTAACTTATTTGCAGCTTGATTTAGCTTGTCTCAAAGAATGAGACCATAGGATATTCCCACCATTCAAAATCATGTGATAATATTCTGCATAATATTGAAACAAGGATGGTGATTCGGACATCCACTTTCCAGTAGTTGAATAGCATCCCTTGAGTCTGACTCTATAATAAGATCTTTTTTAAATCCTTTCTCCCAAGCTGTGAGCATACCAAGATAGATAGCCCAAAGCTCTATATGAGAACAAAATAGAACCCTACTTTTAGGACAAAAGAGAAAATGACTCTCCCATTATGATCTCTAAGCAAACCTCCAACAACAAATTTTCTTAATTGTCCATGCACCGAGCCTTCAAAAATCACAATTAAGCTTGTAACGACCAAGAGGTGGATGATTCCTGCTGATATTAACATTACTACATTAGATGAAACATTGGCATCAATAGAAGACATTTGATGCTACAGATTTGTACTATGCTCAATTGCATCTACTTGTCGAAGCACAATATGCATAATATTAGTGGAAGACTGATAAATATTTTGGAATATAAACTCATTCCTAGATCTCTAAATCACATCCAACACGACAACAAAAATAGTATTCCACTTTCTGTTGTCAACCTCCTTGCAAGACAACATATTAGATCTCAACCAAAGACAAGGCTGAATCTGGAACAAAAATCAAGTGGATATCAGCTAGAAACCACAAGTACCAAACAACTCTGGCCAAAGGGAACAAAACACATGATCAATATCACAATCAGCCGTCATAGAAATATGCCTCGATCTTCTGCTTTCATTAGTAAGAAGAGCATTCACAAAAATCTTCCATAGAAGAAAGCCAATTCTCTCTGTCTGGACCATCCCACTTCCAAATGATTTTATGAAGAGGATCATGAGCTTGAGAATTACCACCAACAATACTATGTAAGCCAGAGAAATTTTAAAGTTTCCATTAGCAGAGCCAATCCAAGAAACTATGTCCTCCCTTTTAAACGGACTAGGAGGAGGCTTGAATTTTATCCAGAGCATGTGAAAGAAGCTAAGAAGTCAACAACTGTAAAATCCCAAGAGCCATCAAAAGTCATATACCGACAAACATATCCTACAAGCTCTTATAAGTAAGCGTTCACTCACAAGTGACAAATTGTGCATAAACTGCCTATATAAAAGAACTCGCGTCCACTACTCATAAGAACCAGTGTTACGACACTGAGCATCTCTTGTTACGCATCCATTAGGACTATATGACTTTTATTTAAATGATTTATTCATTCACATAAGGCAAAGTCTAGTACTCACCAATGGTAAGATTATTGAAAAGGGAAGTAACATAAAGTTATTTTTTCATAAGTCATATTTGCTTTTCCTTTTGTGATTAACTTTTGTATTCAGGCTGAGATTAGGGTGCGTAAGTGAAACTCCTTACGCACCGTGCGAAAGTTATCACGATGCGATCACAGTCATTAGATTTTGTTGATTTTAAATCAATGGTTCAGAATTTTTTTCTTTTTTATTTTATTTATTTTCATTTTTCTTCCTTTTCCTAATTTACCCTTGTATTCTCTCTTTCTCTTTCTGATTCTCTCTCACTTCTCTCCAGCGGCGCCACCCTCACTGTCAGCCTCTCCCCTCCATGTCCCAGGAATCAACCCAAGCATGCCACCGTTGAAGGCTTCGACAGCGTACAAGCATTGCGCACCATGCACGGGGTCAGCGACGCAGGGGCGAGTTCGGAGCAACGCCGCCGAGTTGGATGCGGATTCAGACCAATTATGGTGGTCGTACTGGAGAACGGGGAGCTCGAGCTCGACGACGACAAGGACGTGGGGGAAGGAGATGGAGGCGCGGCTAAAGGGGATTTCGAGCGGGGAGGGGATTTCACCAATCGAAGCACCACATCAAGTTGTCCACCCAATCCATGCTGATGTTCCCGCCTTTCGGCCACCATATTGTGACGCGCAATTCTGACGGTGGAGTTGGATGCGGCAGTGGTGGTGACAGTGGTTGTGGGGCTTCCTCTGCGGTGGGGGAGATGCCGTTGGTGGCTGCGGAATCCGGTGGCGGTGGTGGTGCTAGTGCTGAATCAGCTTGAAGGGTCATGGTAGATGAACGAAGTTGGAGAAAGCGCAGAGAAAGAGAAAGAGAAGAAAGAGAAAGAGAGAGGGTAGATTAGTAAAAGTAAGAAAAAAGAAAATAAATAAAATAAAAAAGAAAGAAAGAAAGAAAATTTTGAACCATTGATTTAAAATCAACAAAATCTAACGGTTGTGATCGCATCGTGATAACTTTCGCATGGTGCGTAAGGAGTTTCACTTACGCACCCTAGTCTCAGCCTTGTATTCAAGCAAAAGTTAGTTCAGAAGAAATCAAGGTGAATTCTAGGATGCGTAAGTGAAACTCCTTACGCACCGTGGGCAAGTTTCGATAAAAAAAAATGCATCGCGTCCATCCGATTTTAAAATTAAAAAATCAAATGATTAAGATCGATTAAAATACGAATGAAATATTACACCAGATAAAATAAAAAAATATGAGATTTTTTTTTCTCTCCTCCGAGCATGTTACCCCGCTGGCAATGACGACGGGGACGAGGGTGAGATAGGTGAGCTAGGCCTCGCGCTTGAAGGTCATGATGTAAGCGAAGACAGCAGTGAAGAAGGGGGTGGTGGTGCCGACGGCCTGGTTGAAAGACACCGAAAGGTAGCGGAGGGAGACATTGCCGAAAACGACGGAGACGCAGAAGACGAGGTTGAGGGCGGCGATCTTGAGGAACTAGAGTTCGGAACGGATGGTCTACATGGGGACCATCTTGAGCCAGGCGATGGCAACATAGCTAAAGAGGGAGTAGGCGGTCATGTGGCACATGGTGAGGAAGATAGAATACTTGAAGCCATAGTTGCTCAGAAGGTACTTGTTGAGGAGCAGTACCCCAATGTTGGAGGAGTACCACGCCGACACCAGTCCGATCGTGAAGAGACGACTTGAGGACTTCATTTTCTTCACGCCGCCACCGCGGATCTGAGAGGCTTTGGCTTAATAATATGAGCCTGCTCCATGGATCTGAGAATCTGCTCCGGAGAAAAACAAAATCGTCGCTCCATGGATTTTTTTTTCTTTTTTTCTCTCTCCTTCGAGCATGTTACCCTGCTGGCAATGACGACGCCGGTGACTTTGACGACCATGAAGGCGCTGGTGGAGTCGAGGTCGGAGGTTGGTTCATCGAGGAAGAGCATGATGGGGTCGTGGATGATGTCGGTGTCGATGGAGATACGACAGCGTTCGCCACTGGAGACGCTACGGTGGCCCTCGTCGCCGATGACCAAAGGAGGGAGAAGCTCAGAGGAGAGAGAGGGGTGGTCGGAGACCAACGAAGGGAGAAGTTTGAAGGAGAGAGAAAAAAGATTTGGTGTAAACAATTTCATCGTATCTTAATCATTCTTAACCATTTAATTTTTTAATTTTAAAATCGGACGAACGTAATGATTTTTTTTTATCAAAACTTACCCACGGTGCGTAAGGAGTTTCCCTTATGCACCCTAGTCACCGTCAGAAATCAAAAAAGCACATTCATCTATTGTCACTATCACAACAGGAAAAAAAATATTTGTTAAAAAACTAATGTCTACACTTACCTTTTCTCTCTCTCCAATCAGAGTGTGCCACATCATACTTTTTCCTTGTTGGTGAATAAAGCCATGTCAAGGGATCAGTGCTAAAATCCTCATCGAATACTTTTCTCAAGAGGATCCATGCAACGTATGAAGTATTGAAAATCATTACAAAGCACTTGAGAGAAAAAAGTAGAAATTTTAAGTGGACGACACATTTGTAAATTCTTAGTTGAGAAAATGCATTTTTAATATTTAAGCTTAATTTGTTTTATCCGCTCTTTGAATGTTCTGAATCGTGTATTCATATCAAACTTTTGTTTGTGAAAGTTAAGAGTGACTTAATGATAAACAACACTTGATATGTTCTTAAATTCAGGGAGGGTCTAAGAATGTGTCACTAGTGACCTAGAGAATATTAAGTGTAGCCAGTAGCAACAGAAAAGAATACTTGTTTGTAATAACAAGTTGATTAGTGAAATCATTTACCTCAGATTGAGGGAATCAATATAAATCAAATGTTTCTACTCTTTTCTTAGTTTTACTTTAGTACTCATTAAGCAGTAAGATATCTGGTACATTTTGCACAAAGTTTTTGATACTTCTTTTTCATATAAAACTTATTTTATTAAATAGCGGACAACGGTTTCATCTGTCTAGTAAAACTTTACACTAAAATATATCTCAAAACAAAATAATTTGTATATTTTCTATTTTAATAATAAAGAAATAAATTTAGAAAAGATAAATAAATTGATCCAAAAGATAAATCAACAAATGATTTTTATTAATTCTCATCTTAATAAATACCTAGAGAAGACACACACAAGCGAATGAATTCAGTATGGGTGAGAGTGATTTTTCAGACCATGCAACCAAAACATACAATACTGAGATTGTAGTAGAAACATTGCAAAACCAAATTAAAAACCAAAGAGAAAAGAAGAAATGAGAAATGTACGATATTTGAATGAAGCATATATTTATAACATGATTTTTTTTCTACCTTATATTAAAAACATCTCAACGGATTGAAATCAATCATTAAATATTTTTCTGCATCAAAATCATTAATTATTTTTTATAAGAATAAGGGTTTTATTTTGATTTTTTTATAATTTATTTTGTTTGTTTTAACCAGAAAGAAAAATTAATTAGGCCAAACCTATTTTTTTTATTTAATTAAATTATTAATTTACGTGTAATTAACAATCTTTTAAATTTGAATTACACTTAATTTATAAGTTAAATCAAACATAAAAGAGTAAATTATACTCGTTTTTTATGTTTATTATTTGGGTAAATAATCATTTTTGTCCCTGAATGTGTAATTCGCTGACAAATGCGTCCCAAAAAAATGAAAATACAAAATTTAGTTTCCAAAAGTGTAAAAAGTGCGATAAATATATCTGGTCGTTAACTTCTATCTGTCACCGTTAATAAAATAGTTTGTGTGACACTGAGGGATGAATTTGTCACTGAAATGTTTGCTAATATGGTAATGCTGACTAGATTAGACGAAAATTTTAGCGACAAATTTGTCCCTCTATGCCACCACGTAGGCTATTTTACTAACGATAACGAAAGGAAGTTAACCGTAGGACATATTTGTTACATTTTTTACACTTTGAGAGACTAAATTTTGTATTTTCATCTTTCAAGGACGTATTTGTCAGCGAATTACACACTGAGGGACAAAAGTGACTATTTACTTTATATAATCTTCACAAAATTTTTCAATTTTCACTTATTTTTTTCATTTGTTTTATATATCAATGAAGTAATGTATCTTATCACTTTTTATATTCTCTCTATTTCTTTTCCTCTTTTGATCGTATTTTAAGTTCTCTTTGTTGTTTTATTTTATTTCTCTTTCATTTCCTCTTTTCATCACTTTTATTTGTTCTTTGTTTAATATAGGGTGTGTTATACTTGCCATCTTCTTTCTTTCTTTTATTCTATGATAACTAATTTTTTGTTTAATTTTTTTTGTAGCAAATTCATTATTATTAAAGAAAAATCAGAATTGAACCACACAACGTGATCCAAACGGCATGACAGATACAAAAAATGTTTATAGCAAGATATGAGATTATAGTCAACATCCTTGACAAAAAACAATACACCATAATAAGACTATTATATGCTCTTACATCATCCTTCATAGTACGCTGAGAACCTATGTTGGTGATATGCCAAGATAGACATGTGGACTTGAAAATCCCTCTCATAAAGAGTACAACAAATTTTGTGTTTAATAATTTAGGTTTTTCTTTTTTTAAAATAAAGAGTTAACACTGCCAGTTTTAATTAGACGAAAATAATATAATTGTAGTGTTTTTAATAATTAGATAATTTTATTTTTTTCATCACATGGTTCGTTTCCATGCAATCAAACCAACAATTTGTGCTTTGTTACCATTTACAATATTAATGCTCGAGTTAATGATGAAATTACTACTATGTTGTTAGGAACTATATTAGGATACTCGAATTTTTAGAAACACACACTATTAATCGTAGTTTAAAATCCAGTCCGATCCGTCGGGTCAGACCGATTCAACCGAGACCCAGTAGCATAACTGGGTCAGTTTGGTTGCTGGATCGACCATGTATCTAGCCCGGGATGACCAGTTAGATCCGTTCGGTTTGGGGTAAATCCGATGACTCGGGTCGGTTTTTAAATTACATTTTGCGTAGAAAAAAAAACAAAAAAACTCCAAAACGCTAAAAAAAACTCCGTGACTTATGTAATTGTGTTATTGAATTAATATCTGTGTACTTGTGTTATCACTTTAATACTTCAATTTTTATTTTAGATTTTAAAATATGAATAGACTTTTCTTATTCAAATAATGTTAGTTATATATTTATATATAATAGATGTATATAATTTTAAATTTTTAAATATATACGAAATCAAACCGAACTAATTATTGACCATGCGGTTAGACTACTAACTCATTATCTCGACCATATCAATGTCATGTTAATCACCATATTGAGTTTCATAACTTTGTTATCAATCCATTCCGTTTTTTTAACTCCTTAATTAACTCCCACAAATATTGCCCCAATTGGTAAGGTTGGCACTTTGAGATGGTGTCACTCTTCCGCCTTTTTATTTTTCTTTCTTCCATCTTATCTTATCTTTTTGACAAAAATTTCAAATTGTTAATTTAGATTTTATTATTTATCTTATCAACAATTAACAACATTTCAAATGATCATAATTAAATACTATATGATTTTGTAAAAATTTGATTGCGGGAGGAATTTAGATTTTGATATTACTTTACTTGAATCAAATTGAAAATATTATGCCTATAATTTTTTAATTCAGTAATTCTTTTAAATAAAAAATGCAATCTCTTTGTTTTTAATTAATTTATTTTAAAACGCTCTTTCGCTTTTAATTCAGTTTTTTTAAAAAAAAAAAACCTGAGCGGTTTCTTTTGTTATTTTAAATTTACGATAAAATTAACATTAACAACGAGATCTATTGTCGTTTTTCTCATGTCCTCCGAAATTTAGGATAGGTTAAAATTCTCCTGATTTAACAACTTAAGCACTTTTCATAATTATTTGATTTAACTTAAAATTAAAAACTAAGAAAGCTGGACAATTAAAAAAAAAAAGCCAACACGAGTGTTCGGGATATGGAGAATCTATTTATTTTAAAAAGTTAATAAAAAAAGCAGTGAGATGAAATTTTAAAATTAAAAAATGGGCAGTTTTTAAACAATAACATTTTCAAACTTTAAAAATAAGATTAAACAAACAATTTTCAGATAATAGTGATTTATTAAAAAAAAACAAATGGAGTAATGGGCTGATTTGGAATTTTAAAATTAAAAACATGACAATTTTTAAATAATAGTTAGCTATGTCGTTCATCCTTAAAAGTTAGAAAGAAAAAAAAAAACTATTTCTTTATATATCCCATCGAGAAATTAAAAAATATCAAACAATTTAACATAAAATAAATATTAAAAAAATATTGTTCTAAATAGATTTCCAAGAAAGAAATTGAGAAATTCATTTATTAGGTTTAATTTGGTCACTTTATTTTTAAAATTTTTAAGTAGGTCTTTATTTTTAAAAAAAATATATTTAATTTGGTTCTTTTATTTTTAACTATTTCAATTAAGTTTCTTATTTTTTAAGAAATTGATTCAATTTAGTCATATTTTAAACCAAATTTGATTGTATTTTTTTAAAAAAATGTTTGAAGGTAACATAATGAAATGAGACCAAACTGAATTCATTTTACATAACAAGAGACCAAATTGAACCTTTTAGAAGTAAAGAAACCAAATTTAATTTATCTTAAAAAATAAGAGACCAAATTAAACTTATTAAAAATAAAGGATAAAATTGAGTATAAGAAATAAATTAAGAAATAAGAAGAGTAATTTATCTAATATTTATAACTTTTTTTATTATGTATATATATAATAATCACTTTTTTATATAATGACCAAATAATAAGATAAAAATATTTCAATTTTAGTGAAAAAATGCAAAATAAATGTGAACAAGCACAATTTTGTATCTTTTTTAAGGTAACTCTATTTCACTAATTACTAAACTTAAGTATTTTTTTAATACTACTAAAATATAATAGATCACTACACGCAATGTAAAAAAATAATATAAGAAGTAAGAAAATTCGTATAAATAAACATGTATTTAGAAAATATATTGAAATAAAATTAGGATACACATCAATTAAAAAAAGAATATAAAATAATATAACCCAATAGAATTACGGACACCCAAGCGCCACAATGCATGTGTGTTATGATAGTAAAAATAACAATAGTAATAAATTAATAATTAAATATAATTTAAAATTTTGCGTTTAGTTTCTTTATACATAATTATCATAAATACATTTTTTACTAGTTTTAATTATATAAATGATATATATCAATATAATTGACATAAATAAAAAAATATTCTCCTTCCTTTTTTATTGTAATTTTAAATTTTGAAGAAAAAAAGTAAGGCATCCTTATACTTGAATGACAAGTGTGTTATAAATAGATATCTATGCTAAGTCTTATAAATGAGATGTATATGGAAAAGGCTATTGTGCCCTTGCTCCAGCTGTTGACATGTGTCCAATTTATTGGTTTTTTGGACATTTCTGCATCACACTTCCAGGTTTGTTGGTAGCTCCACGTATTATTGCACGTGTCTTCTTTTTCTTAAATTACTTGCAGGTGACATGTGCTATTGCATTGCTTGTCCATTCTTCACCAACTGTGTTTCCTTTCTTTCTTATTCGTTGTGTTTTGCTTTCTTTCTTCTTCATTTTGCTTTCTCCATTTCTTTCCTTACTTTTTTTTTTGTGTTTTCCATGTCAGGTCTGGATTTTGTTTTCTTTATGCTTAAATACTTAAAGTTTCCATTTTTATTTTCAGCTATTATTATCCAGTTTTGGTTTTTCCTGTTGAGCTTTTGTTTTGTCGGTTTTGGTTTTTGCTGTCGGGATTTTGTTTCATCGATGCATGTTGTGTTTGGCAAGGAATGTTGTTTGTTTTCTCTGTTTTGGCCTTCGCTCTTGAGGTTTTGTTTCGTGCATGCACTGTGTGTTTCGCACGGATTGTTGTTTCAATATGCATGTTTGGTTACACATGCATGCTTTTAGGTGGTGTTGTTGATTTGTTGTTCACAAATGTATGCTTTGGTTGTGTTATAGGCAGGGTCAAGGAGATCGCCGAATAGGTAAGTCTTTCAGAGGAGCATGAGCTGACCTATAATTGTTAATTTGTGATTGTACCAACAGTTAGACTAATGAACTCCTACAGCAAATATCACAGGCGTAAAATCGGCAACCTGTTAATCTTTTGTAAATAATTCTGTTATGTCTGATGTCATACCATGAAGCTGATGGTTTTCTTGGTGATTGTCTCATCAAATACGGGCCACTGAAAGTTACTATTGTGGAGATGGTCCATGTGTTGCGGCCTGTTCAATTTGTTGGTTTTTTGCGCATTTTGACTTGGGTCCAAGTTTCAACTTTTTAATGGATTCCTGGTCATTCCCTCAACTACTCCAAAGCTTCTTTCTTTGTTTTTGCTTTATTTCCTTATTGCTGAGTGTCGGATGGTGCTTTACTTGTTTCGTTTCCTTGCTTTGTTTTTCGAGTAGGTATTTTGAGTTGCAGTTTAGTTTTCCTTCTGCTGACACATGCAATTTTGTGTTCTCCATATGAGGGTTTGCTTTTGTTGCCTTCCTGCTAAGTTTAGTTGCATTTGCTTATTGCTGAGTGTCGGATGGTGCTTTACTTGCTTCATTTCCTTGCTTTGTTTTTCGAGTAGGTATTTTGAGTTGCAGTTTAGTTTTCCTCCTGCTGACACATGCAATTTTGTGTTCTCCATATGAGGTTTTGCTTTTGTTGCCTTCCTGCTAAGTTTAGTTCCATTTGCTTATTGCTGAGTGTCGGATGGTGCTTTACTTGCTTCGTTTCCTTGCTTTGTTTTTCATGCAGGTATCTTGAGTTATAGTTTAGTTTTCCTCCTGCTGACACGTGTAATTTTGTGTTCTCCATATGAGGTTTTTCTTTTGTTGCCTTCCTGCTAAGTTTAGTTGCATATGCATGTTTTTGGGTGGAATTGTTTATTTTTTGTCATCCAGGTAATCGCTGAGGCTGCCTTTTGCCCTTTCCCATGACCGAGTATAAGGGTTGTTCTTAAAGTTATTCAGTTGAGGTTAATGTCTAATATGTTTTCGCCTTATTCATTTTGTTATCAACTTTATTTAATTGTTCCTGACATTTATTTAACTTTATTAATTATTTTACATTTTATTGTCGAGTATCATATATAGTTTGTTGCTTTTGTTTTTCAGTAGATCCAACTTATCCTTTTATTTCTGCCTGCTGCAGGATGCTATTCATCCTTAGTTAGCAATTCTTTGCTCGCTTCTAAGTTGGCTATTAATCAGCCAGTGGAATGGAAGCAACAATTAAATCAGAGGTATTTTGGTCATCTTTTATGCATTTTTTGCCTGCCTTTGGTGGAGCTATTTGCCAAGTTATTAATGACGTGTTTTGCCGAGTTTAACTCTCCTAATAGTTTTGATTGTTAAGTTTTTGTTAGTTTGCCAAGTTATTAATCGGATATTTTATATCATCTATGTTTTTCCAGTCTTTGTTGCATGCATTTGTTGGACTTGCATTTATTTCACTATTGGTTTTTCCTGCCAATGCAACTTTTTTAAGACTTCTTTGTTGTTTTTCCTCTTTATCAGATTCATCTGATTATTCTATTTTTCATTCGTCCACAGGTTCCTATCCTTCATTAGCTGGTAATTGTTTTCAGCCAATTATCTTACTATATGCATTTGTTACAGGAGCTGAGTCTAGTGTTGTTTGGCCACATTAATTTGATTTCTTGGTGAATCTGTTATTTATGTTTCATATTTGTTTTGTCCGATGGAAAATCTAGCCACAGGTGGTTGGCAGCTGATCTCTATTAGTCAATTCTATTAACAGGGTTGTTCCAATTGCTATCCATAACTATGGATGATGTTTTTTTTTACCCATATTGGTGTTTCCTGCCAATGCAACTTTTTTTTATACTTCTTTGTTGTTTTTCCTCTTTATCAGATTCATCTGATTCTTCTATTTTTCGTTCGTCCTCAGGTTCCTATCCTTCATTAGCTGGTAATTGTTTTCAGCCAATTATTTTATTGTATGCATTTGTTACAGGAGCTTAGTCCAGTGTTGTTTGGCCACATCAATTGGATTTCTTGGGTAAATTTGTTATTTGTGTTTCATGTTTGTTTTGTCTGATGGAAAATCTAGCCACAGGTGGTTGGCAACTGATCTCTATTAGTAAATTCTATTAGCAGGGTTGTTCCAATTGCTATCCATAACTATGGATGCTATTTTTTTACCCATATTGGTGCATTTTTTCCCCCTACATGGTCGTTGAATGTTAATGCCAGATTAACTTGGTTTGGTTTTAATTGTTTTTGCTTTAAGTCATGTGGGAATTTTTAAATCATATGTTATTCTATTTTGATTCGGGAGTATGACATATGGTATATCTGATATGCATTTCCTTTGATAAGTTATTAGATTTCCTCTCATTAAATTGGATACCAAATGGAAAACGTATGTGTGCATTGTTTGCTCATGTTGTTGGGTGGTATTTAAAGCATTTTGGCCATCATAATTTATTGTTGATCTGCTTGCACAGTCATCTAGCCTGCGAATGATTCTAACCCCCGTTCAATTGTGAGTCTTCAGAGACAGCGATTGAGACTGGACAGTTGCCAACCAAACCAATCTTTCATTAATTGGAATTTTGGGAAAATGTAGTCATTTAATGCGTTCAATTTGTTCCTTCACCTTCCTATAACATGTTGAGGTTTAGCTTATATAGCAGCGGATGCAGAGGCTTCACCACATTGATGTAATCTTTTATCTTAGATTTTCCCTCAAACAATAATTAGTTTCTGACCATTCCAAAGATAAGCTCAACATCATCAACAGCGTCGAGCAAGGTAAGTAGTCTAGCAAACCTTAATTTGCTTAGCTTTTGTTTTTAATTAATCGCTCCTCTTCACCCTCAATCTTTGTTGTAATTCCAATGATTGCTTCTCTTCACGCTAAATGGTTGCTATTACTGCAATAATCATGGCTATCTTATTGTAGATGAGGGATCCCATAATGACTCGGCCCTGCATATTACAATTTATTGCAGCATTTCACAATGAGAAGGTGATATTTGACTACTCTTTTATTCATATTGTTTTCTCAACGCATTCCTTTTCCCTGATATATAACATCTGCGTTTACGACATTTTCTGAGCAGGACTATATAGAAATACCTTCATTCTATCATTCATAGAGGGTGTCACGTTATCCAGAATTCACCCGATTTAACTACAATGGAGCCTCATACCAGATACGCCTCAGACAATATCAACGAAAATTGTTCTTTGTTGATGGCCTGAAACAATTAAGGAAGCACTTAAATATCTACGAGTCAATTACTATCAACTTTATGGCCTGTGAACATAGATGGAATTTTGATCTTCATTTCAGTCCTTCGCTCGAACAACAGGCATGTGGCAGACCCCTACCAGCATTAAGGATGCATGTCTGGACTATTGAACTCACTCAGGCTCTGCTTTGTGATCCTAAACCACTGGTAATCTATATTGGCCTCTTTTGCATTATGATTAAATCTTTACGCAAAAAATTAACCCAGGTTTTTTTGATATTCAGATGGTTCCACCTATTGCAGCAATACACCTTCCTTCTTGTGGTTTCCACATGACCATTTTAAGAAAGGTCGGGCCTCCATTACAATGGTCTGTCGTCCTAGTTGGCCCTGGCTTTCACGACAAGTATGTTGCCGAGCCATGGTACCAGTTTCTTGTTGAAGGTGATTCTGTTCATGGAGACAAACTTTTATTCCATTACAGAAGTCGTGAGGATATTTGGGAAATGGTTATTAGAAAATAGAGGAATTGGGGTGACAACGATGATTGGTGAATTTAATTTTTTTTATTCTATTTGTTTATATATTACAATAAATGTTTGGTTAATGTTGGTTCTGGATGTCATATTAATTAGCATTTTTGGGTTTTCCAGTTTTTACTATGTCATTCTTCTGAACAATATTTATATATTAATATCATGGTTTTTGTACTTCACTATTGAATTCCATCGCACGCACTGGTAATTGGAACAATTATATGTTATTATTTAGTTCTCGAAATATCAAATTAGTTAGACTGTAACCATGGTATAAAAAAACTTGAATTATAAACATGCTAACGATTGAAACATCATGTCACGATTGCTCTGAATGCTAGCCTTCTATGTTATACATATATATATAATTATAAGAATTCAAATGAGATGGTCGTTTGCAATAACACTGGGCAAGTATTGTTAAGATTTATATTAAAGCATGGGACCAATGAAAGCAGGCTTCATCTGATAACTTTCCAATGCCGATAATAATCAAGTTAAACTTTCTAAAGTAACTGATTAAATTGAGGCTTCTTCAGCGTTCTTTATACAAATAATTGTAATCATTCTAATATATACTAAGTCTTATAGATGAGATTTATAAGGAAATAAAATAATTATTTTATCTTTCCATTTCTGTCTATCTTTTGGAGTTTTTAAAGTTGCTGAATATTTCCCCTTTCTCATACGGTAACAATGCTAAATGTGTCTATTTCTATTATTTCCTCATTATTTTACTTTCTCTAGCTCTACATGTATCATTGTCCATTCAGACTGACCTACGATAATAGTAACTAAAATTTTGTTCCAACGCCCAAATTGTTATTCGATGGACACAACATTTTGAATTATATATGATGTCTGAATAGTACACATTATTTATGTCTTCTATTTAAGTTCTTTATAGCTATCATTTCCTGGCTATAGATGTTTTAATTTTAGGAACCTCCAACATTCTTTTATTTTGTCAATATTTTGGGGCCTATCCATGTTTTCCCCTTTTGTTGTCATTTAATAGAAACAAATTATAAAAGCTATTTCAGAATAAAACAACTGATGCTCACATCAACATAGTATCATGTTAGACATTGTCTGGTGCAGTCATCTCGTATTTATTTGCTGCCTATTCAAATGCTTATGTTTTACAGACCATGTAATATCCATGTTGTGTTTTCAGATTTGCTTGATAAAAAAAAAAACCTATCCCAGCATACTGTGTTCTTAGAGCACATACATATATATAATTTATATGTTTGCCTATGTAGCAGTTCGATCTATGTCCACATATCACACAATCAAAGTTCTTCTGTTTCATCGATGTTAAACTTGATTACCATCACACATTAGCCATTTGGTTGTACTGGTTTTTTCACATTTAATTCAATTATATTAACAACTTTGTTAGATACTTAACTCATTCCTAATCTTTTGTCCTCTCCATTTAGTTATTTAAGCCTCTATTTCTTTGCAACATCACCAAACATAACTTCTCTTGCTAAGACAACATACTCAAATGCTAAGTTGTGTTCTCTCAAATGGTCTCGGACAACAAATCAACCACCCATTAATATTGCAGTCTACAACAACATTCGATTGTTACAACCTTAATAAAATGCCTATTTTGGCAAGTTTTTCCTATATTGATTTGGATATTGTTTTTCTTTTGTTTTGTTATTTTGTCAAAACACTATATACCTCTATTATTGTAATTATTATATTATACTAATTTTTTTTCTATGATTCTAATTGTCTCAATCGAAATTCGAGGAAATTTTTTTTTTGCCTTTTTTCCTTGCTATACATTTATATCTAAGTTAATCGATGATATATTTAATAAGTAAAATTCATTTAAAACCAATAAAGTCATTCCAATTAGAAATGCATGTATAAGGAAAAACAAACTTTTTTAACCTCTATTTATTCAAATTTTTTATAGTTTACTTTTTTTAAAAAACTAACTCTACTTTTTCTGATTTTAATAAAAACAAGACAAAAAAAAAGTTATTACTTGATCTATCAACCAAAATATATTATTATTCAATAATAGTCATTTCTTTTATATTTTTTATTTTACTATAATTTAAACTTCTAATACACATTAAATTTACAAAAAAATATCATCTCATATATTTATAATTATAATAATTATAATATATGACTCTTCACATGCAATCCTCTCGAAGCCAACAATCAATAATGCTACAGAATTTCCACATTCATCTCTATTCCCCCACTTACATCTTCTTGGCAAATACTCTGTGACTCCCGCACTTCTTCTCCTAAAACCATTCCCCTTCCACACATCCACGCCCAATTGTTTTTACTCACCTATATTTTCCATCCAGGAGAACTTTAATCAAGTAGCTTAATATTTGAAACGAGTTATAGCACTAACCCCCGGTCTGACTGACATTTCAACTCAACCCAGACAAGCATGACTTCACATTCATCATCAATTACAAGCAAGGTTTTTTTTGTCCTCTGCTATTCTACACACGGGTTAAAAGACTATTATCTATTATAAATGACATATTGAGTACATGCATGCATATATTTCCCTTGATTAACATTATCAATTTTGACTCCCAAATTTAATAGCTGTTTTGATTGCTACGTCACAACAAGATAAATTTTCCTGCCTATCTCTCCTGTTGCTTCATATTAAATTGCAAGATATTACCATGTATTGATCCAAATTTATGCTCATGCATGTTGATTAAATCTAATATACTTAGCATTAAATTCTGCCAACATTAGGTTTTTTATAATTTTTGAATGATCCATGCTCCAACTCTGTTGTCTGTCATAGGTCATATATAAAGTATTGTCCCAGCTTTATAATTTATAATACTAATTTGAGAACAAAACCTTTTTCTGCATTAAAAATTCAGAGCCATATAAAGTACTGTCACAGTTCATACCGATAATATACACAATACAAACAACTTGGCTTTTACTTCTAATATTTGTTCTTTATTTTTTCCTATCCAGCTTTTGATAAATTATTCCCTACTTTGTTCTATGACTAATTTCATTAATTTTTGTGCTATAGGGCCCATCAAACTGCTTGGCAGCAATACGGTTTTCGGCTGCATTTCGTGTTTCCAAGGTCAACATTGAACCATTTTTTCAGTTCTCTTATTTCATATGAAACAAAATTCTTTTATTTAATGTTAACATGTTTCCCTCCAGAACATCATTGAGGTTCCATTGTCTTACCATAGACAATGGAGGCCGTATTACTCGACGTATTTTTTGTTTCTGTATAATGGAACCACACATTTTGTTAGGCTTCGCAAGTATGGCAGCCGATACTTTTTTTTTTATGGACTAAAAGAATTTAGAAGAACTCACGGCATTGACGACAGTGTCATCATGCAGTTTTTTGTTAAGGACAAAGATACTTCCTTCGAGGTGGATGTCATTGGACCTATCCATTGGCAGGGCCGTCCAAGGTCGGTTCTGGCAACCGGAGACACATCTTTACAGCCAATGTCACTGAACACATGATGCAATAGAGCTTCCCTTTGGTAATGGTTTGCTAGCCACTCAATTATGTTCTTACTATTAAATTATTTTCTTTTATTTTGCTTTAACGCTGACAACATGTTGTTATTTTTCTCACCCCAACTTTTCTTTATGACAGCAAACCTATTCTATTATTAAATTTTTGTCTTTATATTGGTTTAATTTAAATCACCCTGAGTGTTGTAAATACAATACAGGAAAGACATTTAGTCCTACAATCACTATTTTTTTTCCAATGCAGGTCCTTCCACCAGCAGCTTTGAATTTTTTGTTTGGATCACAAAAAGTAATTCCTGTTCGAAGAGGCTATGGCAAACGCAACCAATGGCAGATCACCATGCACGATGGTGTCCCATCTGTTGCCCAGCCATGGTTCCAATATCTCTCTGAAAATAATTTAATGGCTGGACAAGAGGTAATATTCATCTTCTTTAGATTTGACGAACACGTATGGGAAGTTCTATTTAGAAAATAAGTTATATGGGATGATGAGGACCTCTCCAGCTGAAGCTAATGCACAGAGACCATGCACACAGATTATTTTTGTTGATTTCTTTTATGTTTTGATTAATGTTGTTACTCAAATACATTACGGTATCAGACAATTTCATCTATATTACTTTTTTATTCAATGCTTTTGCCTACCAAGGTTTAACGATGTTAATTAAGTCTCCTGTTATTCTATTTAGATATATTTTTCCTATATATATGTTAATAAAGCTTGGTCATCATTTTATTTCTATTATGTAATTAAAAAAAATCACTAACTTCTGTGTACATCAGAAATACTAAGATTATTATTATTTGCTCACCGTTTTTAAAAAACTTTTTTCCCTACAAGACTATTCTTCTTACATTGTTTTGACCACAATTTATATACATTTTTATTTTTAACAACTTTTTGTTGCTTTACATTTAAAATGTATAATAATACATGTCATATGGTTAATTATATCAATTATACATGTTTTGATATATATAGCTGGAGTTAAAGTTTTAATTCTGTCATTCAATATATATGATGCATTAATTATTTTTTCCCTAAATCATGCTTCCTAATTATATTGATAGTGTCATTTTTTTTACTGTAAATATTTATCATGCAAGTTATAATGTTTTTCATGATTTAGCATAGATATAGTCAATAATTAATATTAGTATGAATTATGGAAATAAAATATGGTTACCATAGTTTGTTTTTATACAAATTTTACATAAAAGAAAAAAAAACAAACAGATCTTTGTAAATGCAAAATATTTTGCTAGAATTGTGTTAGCTGTTTATTCTTTTTACTAAAAAATCCAACTTATTTTATCGATATAAAAAAAACAAAACTACAACTAAGTGTAACATGTTAAGTACATTATTTAAAGTTAGCATATAAAATAATAAATTTATTATTATCATTTTATAATTAAATAATTATATTATTTGTGGACATCATATTTGATATCGCCTCTCATTTTTTATCTTTTTTTATTTCAATACTACCAATTAAATTATTATTGATGTTACATTTTAAAAAAATTTCATGTTGTCTTTTATTTTACTTATGTTTTGCAAAACAAATAAACATACTTGCTAAATACCTGTGTTTAGTTTATTATTATTATTATTAATCAAAACTAAAAACGGGTTTTAAAGTTAATTAATCTTTGTGAAATTGTTATCTTTTGTTATGCCCATTGTATCATGTGTAGCGTAGACATGCCATTTTATTTTTCCTTATCTTTAACATTTTTTAAAAAAAAGTTGTCATAAATATTGCTTTATAATTCTATTTCATTATTATTATTATTATTATTATTATTATTATTATTATTATTATTATTAAACTCTAGCTAAAGCTTTTTTTGTGTTGTTATGGTTTAACTTGAAATACTATAATTATTATTATACCTTGTATTTTTTTCGATTCAATTGTAATTACCTAAATTAATACAAATACAGACATTCCTAACTTTCACCAGGGCGACTTCACCTTCAACACTAAAATTATTACTATAATAACATCCATTTTTTTAATAACACACAAAAATAAAACACATTCGAGGAAAAAAAATCCAATTTGTTGGTCTTTTGGGTATTTTCGGCTGGCTCCAACTATCACTTTCTGCATGCATTCCCGGTCATTCCTTCAACTACTACGCCACCTTTTGCATGCATTCCCGATCATTCAAGAAGAAGAAACTTATTACTCTGTCTTTACGCATTCTCTCACTCTTTGCTTTGCTTGGTTTGGTTTCTTTCTTTTTCATTTTTGTACCTCCATCACTTGCAGTTTGATTTTTCAATTGTTCTCAGGCCTTCCATTTTGTGCTCATTTGGTCTTGCTTCAAGTTTTCTTGCTTCTTAGGTTTAAATTTTTCAGCTGCTCAGAGTTTCCATTTTGTGGAGATTTCCTGTTGTCGTGCATTTTGGTTTGAGTTCTCGTGGTTTTGGTTTTTTCCTTACATTTGTTTACAATCGCAGGTGTTTTGTTTTCATACATGCATGTTTGGTGTTGTTTCTTTTTGGTCATCTATGGTGTCGCTTGCTGATTAATTTGGTTTTTAAAGTTTGTTTTTTTGCATGTTTTTTTCTCATGATTCCTTTACTGATGTTGTTCGGTGTTTCACAGTCTAATGTTAGAGGTAACCTATAATGGTCATGGTTGCAATATTTTTTTATATCTATGCATGTTTTTTTGTTACCCTGGCTTTCATTTTATGCACATTTACTGTTGTCGAGCATTTTGGTTTGACTTTTTACGGTTTTGGTTTTCCCTTTACATTTGTTAACGATCACACATGTTTTTGTTTCATCCATACATGTTCAGTGTTGTTTATTTTGGTCATCTGTGGTGTTGCTTGCTTATCTGTATGTGTGATAGCTATTGCAAGTTTTTGGGTGCTGTTGCGGATTTGTTGTTTAGAGAGCTGAATTTGCCTTTTTTATTTGTTTTTATTTTCATCGTTTTTTCTGAAGACTCTTTTGGTGATGTTGTTTGGTGTTTGCAGGCGAATGTTCGAGGTAATCTATAATGGTCATGGTTTATACATGTTTGTTTGTTACCCTTTTTTTTCGATCGGCCTGTTGTCTGATGCTATTTTTTTATGTTTTTAGGCAAGACCAACAAAATCGGGTAATAGCTAAGGTGTCATTCCGAGAGTACTATTTTCCTATCGAGGTCACCTTGAATATCCATGCCTGAAATGTTTTTTGGTTGATAGTGATATTTGGTGGATGCCTTGCCTGATAATTAAATTTGTGTCTGTTTTGGTTGTTGTTTATACAGGGACAACGAAGTTGTATAATAGTGATAGGTAAGGTTTTATTCAGAGCCTTAAATTTTGCTCCATATTTATGCATGCTTGCCTATTTCCTTTTTTTTAATTAATGTTTTGTATGATGTTATTTATCATGCCAGAAATATTTTGTGTTTGATAGATACTATATATTGTTGTTCCTTTTTGGTGGTGTTGTTGGCTGTCCAAAAAAACAGAATCAAGTCAACTCAATTGTTCTTTCAACCTTACTTATCATATTTATGGTTTGACTTATCATTGTTTTTTTCAATAAATAACATTCTATTTGTTGTTGTTATCATGTTATGTGGTTGTTTTGTGGTTTCAATATCTATGTATGATTTTGAGTTTTTGTTCAGACTAGTGGCACATATTACTGACAAGATAAAAACCATTGATGGATCTAAAGAAACTCTAAAACTTGCTGTAAGGATAACTGAGCTCTGGTTTGTTGGGACACCGGACAGGTCTGAACAAGCTGAGATGGTCATTGTTGACTCTAACGTATGCTTTTAATTTGTGCTTTTTGTTCATGAATTGTCTCTGTTTGTAGCCGTTAGTTAGATATTTTTATTATTCACAAGGGGATCAAATCCATGTGGTTTGTAAGCAAGACCAGCTAAAGTCATGGAAAATGGATTTGAAGGAAGGTTGTACTTATATGATGCACAATTTTAAAGTCAACGAGAATGATGGACAGTTCAGAGTTTGTGATCGTCCATATAAATTGACATTTATTGGAGTTACGGTTGTCAGACAGTGTGAATTGGATGGGCTTTCTTTTAAAAATTATGGATTTGCAGATTTTTCAGATTTCGTTGCTAGCCAATTACAGTCTGACCTATTAGTAGGTCAGCACAACTAGATTTACATTTCTAATTTCATCAGCAGTGTTTGTGGGTTTTGTTTTCCGTTATTGATTTTTACTTAATTTTTTAGACATCATTGGTGTGGTTGACGAGGTTGTCTTTCCTCATATTTCACCCAGAAGTAAAAGAGTTGTTTTTAAGCTTATGAATTTGAGGTAAACGTCTGATATGTTCTATGAGTTATTTATGGTTGTATGTTGTTAATTGATTGTTTGTATAATGGTTTGTTTTTTTTTCAGTAACCAATTGTTGTCTTGCACTCTATGGGATGATTATTGTCTCTAATTTTTGGAATATTTGGATCAGCATGAGACTGAAGGGCCTATTATTGTGTTGTTGACCAATGCCAGGATTAAAGAGGGCCAAGGTATACTATGATATATAGTTTGTTGTTTTTAATCTTCATCGGATCCAACTTATGCTTCTATTTCTGAGTGGTGCAGGATCCTATCCATGCTCGGTTAGCAATTCTTTGAAGGCTTCTAAATTGACTATTAATTTGCCAATGGCACCAATTGAAGAATTCAATCAGAAGTATTTGCCTCATGTTGTTATTAATATATATTTGTTTTTTTTCCTTCGGTATGTTATTGATTTAGTATGTATAGGCTTTCAGAATTGGGCGTTGAGATCCGCTCAGTTTTGACATGTCGTTCGCAGTGGAGTTCACAGCCTTCAGGTTCTGCTCAGTTATCATCAAGGGAAACATTCATTTCCAAGTCAGAGGCAAAGACCATTTCTGAGATAAACAACCTTTGTGAAGTAATTATCTTATTTATGTTTACCTGTTTATCCCTACTTTGGCTGCCTCCTGCTGAATTTTATGGTTGTGATATTTCCTGCAGGAGTTGGTTTATGTTACTGTTGGTACAATCACGAGGATTGTTATGGACAATCATTCATGGTGTTATGCAGCTTGCATTCAGTGCCATAAGAAAACAGATGTCTATACAGAACCGTTTGTGTGCCCATGTGGCAAGCATAATGATCGAGCTGTGCTTAGGTCTTTGTTTTCCTTTTTTCAATTTTTGTGGCACTATACTTATGTTTTAATTTATTTTTAGCATTTAACGTTATTATATATGTTTCCAGATATAGAGTTGAAGTGATGGTCAGTTATAAAGATGAAAGCACAAAATTTCTCCTATGGGATCGTGAATGCATCGAATTCATTGGGCAGTCAGCTGATGAAGTCAATACCCTCAAAGTAGAAGTAGGTGTCTATAATTTCAAAATCAAAATTTGAATCTTGGGATTATCTTTAATTTTATTTGTGTTTTTTCCTGTTCAAGGATGGTGATCTGGATTTAAATGTCTCCCCAAAAGCACTTGATAAACTACTGGGTCATCTGCTCGCCTTCAAAGTCAAAATCCAGCTGCAATATAAAAATTTTGTTGTTTTGAAATGCTCAACTAACTTAACTTTAATTAATGATGTTCTGGACATGTTGCCTGATGCTGAGGTGCTGATTTATGGAGTTAATTTTGTTCATTATTGTTATATCTATATGTTATTTATATGCTAATTTATTTTGCATCGATTATGCCGGTATCAATCAACATCTTATGCAGACATGTTCAAAGATTAAAGTTACAACCCCGTTTGATTCCAATGATCCCGTCCACAATGAATCTGTAAGTTCTCAGTATTGGCGTCTGTTTCCAATATAGTATTTGCATAGAGATATTTGGACCAGGATTCTAATCCATATGCATAGAGATGATCGAATGGGATCAAGAATTCTGACTAAGATTTGCATCAAGTTCAACTTTTGCATCAACTTATTGTTATTATTTGTTCTATCGAGCAATCCATTTCTATAACATCAAACCATGATCCACTTATTGGACTTCCCTTGACACCAACAAAACGACAGTCATTTCAAGAATGTGATGATGAAGCAAGAAGCTCCCAGATTTCACCAGCTCATCTATCGTCCAACAAATTAGCAAAACATGACCAGATTGAATAGATTTTGGTGGTTAGGAATAACCAACACTTTTTCCTTTTTTGTTGGTTATTTGGAAATTGTAATTGAACTATCTTTGTTTTATTTTGATGTGTAACCCTAGCTGGCATGGGCTATTGCAGTCTAACATTATGTTTATTTGGAAATTGTAATAGAACTCTTTTCTTTGTTTTATTTTGATCTATGATCCTGTCAAACATTACGCTAATACTAGCATGGGTTATTCCAGCCTAACATGTTTTTTAAATCTTTTGCACAATATTGAGATGTGTTAATTTATTAACCGAGATTATGATTCATTATTTTTAAAATAACAAATTTACAAAAATATTATTTATTCCACGGTAACTGAAGCATGCGTGGGTGATTCGTTGTTTATAATTGAGTAAATGTCTTTGTTAACAAATTTGGTCAACGCCTGTGTCGATCTTAATAGACTGAGTTTAATTTAATTTAAGTTAATTTATAATATGTATCAAGCAAAATCTGGTATGCAATTCCGCATGTATACAGGAAGAAACAAAAATACCTCTCATGTATTCATCATGTCATTTCGTACACTTTTTTAAAATTACACAAGATATGATTTTAAAAAAGAGGAGGCTAAATGTTTTATCAATGAATGAACGCTACTTCTGTTCCTCACAACATACATGATATGAAGTTCCTTATCGATGTTACCAATCCATGTCTATAGGTACATGTGTCATGATTATTTGAATTAGAAGTATCCACATTTTGCCAGCTGTCAATTCCAAATTTGTTTTTACATTCTTTTAGTTGCATTTCATTACTTATTACTTAAGTTAATTATGACAGAACTCATTTGAATAAGCTTTTATAGAAAAGTTCAACTAAAACGTGCTCAACAATCCTCGGTGTTTGTTTCTATCTTTTAGAATTTGAGTTTACAATATAATTGTTCCTTCCAACAATACTCAACTATCCAAATATAAACTACAATATGATCAACTAAAGGCAACAGGAACATGGAAAACCATAGATTTATAAGCAAGTCTGATTCAGCAAAAGCTAGAAGCAACAGAAAGTGTATTAGACAACAAAAGGTACATGTTAATCCTCAGAATAGTGTCAATCCAGTTTCATCCCATACTGAAGATCATTATAACCAACCAAAGACACCACCGCATAGTGTCCATGCAACTGTCAATTGGGCATCAGACGATGCTGAAGATCATTGTAAGCTATCAAAGATACCATTTTTATATCTTTATATTCAGCTCATATTAGTTAATCACGTTGATACAATATCCATATATAATTTGTTGTGAAAAGGTAAGGAATTCGTAGGTTTGATGCAACATTATAGCAATGCATGTCATTTGATTATTCTGTTTGAATCATTATCATGATTTCCTGTTTCTGTCATCCTTGTTCTGCTTTGAAGTTAATGTCTCTGGTTCATCAGAGAATGAGAGTTCTGGATCAACAGAAGGTACTATCACAAATCTCCTTCATTGATTTATTAATTTTACTTCTAGTTATAATACCTAACTGCAATTTTTGTAGAATCTTATACTTTTTCTTCAGTTGGATATCCAAACTGTGAATCGTCACATCATGATTCTACAATGGACACAGGAGGTAAATGTCTTATAGAATTCTTTTTATTTTTAAAAAAACACAACAAAATGAATTTTAAAGTATTTTGATGTTAGCTACCAGTTCATGTTCTGATATGTAATTTAGATATTCCTGTAAAAATTAAATTATCCATGGTTACGGTTATGGTCTAATATGTAATGTTATTATTTCAGAATATTTTGATCTTGGTGACCAGCTTATGCAATGTAGACATTGTAATGCAAAAATATGGTATAATGAAAGCATATTAAAACGTTCAAATACCTCAAGCCCACGATTCAGCCTATGTTGTGAAGATGGCAAGGTTGAACTTTCATTGTTACAGAGTACACCTAAATTTCTGCAGCAAATTCTATTTGAGCAAAATACAGCTCATGCAAAAAATTATCAATAGAACATAAGAACATATAACATGAAGTTTGCATTTACTTCTGCTGGTATTAAATTTGACAAAACAATTAGTCATTCGAGAGGCCCTCCTACAATCAGAATTCAAGGTCAACAGTGTCACAGGATTGGAAGTCTATTACTAATGCCTGGAAAATAACCTAAATTTGCACAATTGTATATCTATGAAACAGAAAATGAAGTTCAAAATAGAATTAACATCACGAGTTAGTTAACAACACAACGCCAATATAACATCTCTGATTCACATTGATGTATATTGTTTATTTTACATTAACGTCCTCTTAATTATTTATATATTTGAATATCTGGTTTTTCAGTCATTATAATGAAATTGAGGCACATATTGTCTCAAATTTGCAAAAAAAATGATGGATGAAAACAATGCTTATGCAAAGAGTTTCAGGATGGCAAGGGATAGATTAACAGGCACTGAAGTGCATAATGTCATACTCAAATTGATCGCTGGTTGAGAAAAAGATGGTCATACATATAATGTGCCAAGTGTTCCAGAAGTTGTTGCACTTATTGCAGGTGATATTGATGCAAATTCGAACAGAGATATTATTGTTGAAACTCAAAATGGTCAATTATAGAGGATACATGAATTACATTGTAGTTATATAGCTCTACAATATCCTCTATTGTTTCCTTATGGAGAAGATGGATATAGGCCTAACATTCTACATCGTGATACATTAAGTGGGAAAAAAAGAAAAAGGAATCGTCTTGCAATGAGAAAGTGGTTTGCTTATAGACTGCAATGCAGACCCAATGAAGGTCAAACTCTGTTGTGATGCAATCCTACCCCGCAAGGGCATTGGGTAGAATACTCCAAGTAGATTGGGCTAGAGATCCAAGGGAAGGCCCTAGGGTTCTCATGAGCCTTAGGGTAGATTTCGAGCCCATGGGCTAAGTATAAGCCCGCTTATCTTTGTAAATATTAGAATAGGTTTTTCCTTCGTTTGGGCCTTGTATTTTGGTCATTCTAGTAGTATAGGGTTTTAGCCTTGTATTTCGGGGCATTTTGAGTAGTCTTTGTAGTAAGGACTTTTTTTTTGTATTTTCATGTTTTTTGTCATAGGGGTGAGCTTAGCTATTATAGGGGGTGTGTAGCTAAGTTCTAGCTTCTCATCTCAAGGAGGTGAGCTTAGCTATTAGAGAGGTATGTGTAGCTAAGCTCTAGCTTCTTTAGGAATCTTCTTAAGGAAGCTTCTCAAGGAGGTGAGCTTAGTTATGAGAGGGGTGTGTGTAGCTAAGCTCTAGCTTCTCAAGGAAGTTTTCTCAAGAAAGCTTCTCAAGGAAGTCTAGTCTATAAATAGAAGCATGTGTAACACTTGTTGGAACTTTGATGAATGAGAGTCTTGTGAGACACAACTCAAAGTTCAACTTCTCTCCCTTTTTCTTCCTTCAATTTCGTGCTCCCCCTCTCTCTTTCTCTCCCTCTTTCTTTTCCTCCATTGAAGCATCCTCTCCAAGCTTCTTATCCAAGGCTCATCTTGGTGGTGAAGCTCCTTCTTCTATGGCTTATTCCCTAGTGGATGACACCTCCTCTCACCTCTTCTCCTTTGTCTTCCGCTGCATCTCCATGGTGGAAAGTCACCATTAAAGGACCTCATTGAAGCTCAAAGATCCAGCCTCCATAGAAGCCCCACAAGCAAGCTTCCATCAAGTGGTAATCAGAGCACAAGAGCTTCAAGTAGGTGCTCCTTAAACCTCCATTAATTTTTTGCTTTACCTTCTCTTCTATTGTTGTTTCTTCATTTTTCTCCATGTATCTCCTCACATGTCTTGTGCTAAATGTTGTTAACATGATTCTTTAGAGTTTCCACCGATTAAACTTGCTATAGAAGCTAGATTTGATTTTCTATGGTTCAAATTTCTTGTTCTTGTTCTTGAACCATGAATTGTGTTGAGTTTAGGTTCCTTTGAGTTTTGTCTTGTTATTTTTTGTGGCTGAAACCTAAACCATAAAATTCTTAAAAAATATTAAAGTAGAAGAAAACCTCAAAAATCTAGAGTGACTTGTTCTCCTATTGTAGTTTTGTCATAGAAGTCATGTCTAGTCATGAAACTTGTCACATAAGATTTCTTATGTTGTGCTGGATTTTATTTTCTTGTTTCTTTGTCTAACTCATTTGTTCATGAGTGTATGAAATTCTTTTAGCCTATTATTTGATTTGAGTCAAATCTTTCATGTTAATTAGTCCTTAACATGTTCATGCAAAATTCTTAGAGAGTCTTTGATTGTGAACCTTTTCTTGAACTTTTAGGTTTCCTTATGATTGTGTCTATTGTGAATTTGAGTTTTGGTGATTGAATTGCTGGCTGAAATGTTGATCCTAAGTGAATATTGAACTCCTAAAACTGTGGTAAACAATCCTAGTGAGTTCAACATACATAGGAAGGTTGAAAGTAAGCCCAAGGCAATCAATATACCATGCTTAAAAAAACAAATCGCTGGTGCTGGCAGCTTGGACATACAAACTTGTAAAAATTACTGAGAATTGGTTACTTCTAATTTTGAGCTAAAATTTTTCCTGAATTTTATAGACATCTGGAAAAAAGTTGGAAAAAAAGAAACAAGTGATTTGGATAAAAGGAAAAAATACGAAAAATCACACAAGTTGGCAGGAAAATCAGTATCCAGAAAAAAAAAGGTGAAAGGGAAGTGTGCTTGTTGTTTTGGCTCAAAATTTATTCTATAATTGGAAATTTCAATTGAAAATTAGTGTGAAGACAAGTGCCAAAGCTAAAGGTTTGTTGAGTCTTTTTTTCAGTTTTTTTTACTCTACTCTAGAGCCATTCTAAGTTTCTCTTTGAGTCCTAGCTTGCTTCTATGTCCTTTTCATTGCTTTAATTGTTGATAATCCTTGAAAAATTGTCTTGTTAAAAATCCATTGGTTTAGCTTTCATTTCATTTTTTTTTTGTCTTTGGTTATTGCTTGTCTCTTTGTTTCCTTGTTTGTGGGTTGCCATATAGGGAATTGGAAGGAGGATTGGTGCCATCCCTTGAAGAATTTGAGTCCAGAAGCGAGGGGCCAACCACCTTAAGAGCTATTGGACTAAGAAGCACTCCAAATTGAGTGAATCACCAAAGAGAGAACAACCACCAAAATTGAGGACCGTTTTGTAATTTTGTAATTTGCAATTTACTTACCTTCATTGCTTTCAAGTTTTGTAACAAAAAGGCCTTTCATTGGAAGTGTGTTGGGAGCCTCCAATAGGTTACCAAACTTCCATTTGTGTGTAATAATTTTAGGCAATTTTTCCTTAGGATAGTGAGTGTTTTGTTGGGAACCTTGAATGTGGTCATCCAAACACTCTTAGGATTCGCCTAGTTTACATTTCTTGCTTACTTTCATAGCTTATTTCCTTTACCTTCCATTGCCAAACCACCTAGATAGCTTTCCTTTTACCAATTAGTTTTCACACCTCTTTTAGTGTTTATTTGGCTAGTTTCAACCATAGTTTCTTTTACCTTTTTTTTTCAAACCTCCAACAAGAAAGAATCACAACTTAGGAACCAACATGAGTCATCATTCATCTAGTGTTAATGGCAAGGGTACTAGTCATAAAGACCCTTTATCTAGAATCTTAGATGAGTTGAGTTCCCTCAAGTTATGGAAAGAAAAACAACAGAGAAAAGAAAAAGGGAAAAAATAGTGGAAGAAATAAGTCAAGATGAAAGAAAGAAAATAAGAGAGGAAGAAAGAAGAAAAATAATGAAAGAAATGAAAAGAGAAAAACATGCCTCCTATAGTAGTCATAACTCTTGCAAAAGCTTAAGTGAAGAACTTCGTGACTATTACGAAGGAAGGCATAGGTCACATCTTAGACCTCACTCCCATAGAAGAGAAAAGGAAAGAAAGCCTCAAGAGGCTAACATTAAACTCTCATACTTCCATGGGAAGGACAATGTAGAGGCTAACTTAGATTGAGAAATAAGGGTAGAGCAACAACTTAAAAAGAAGTCTACTTCAAAATCTTATGGCTCTCACTCTTATCCAAAGAAAGACCAAGGTCAAGGCATCTTAGGGGTGACACCTTCTAAGCCCAAAGATGATAAGGGGAAGACAATAGAAAAGCAAGCCCCTAAGGCTAGTATGCAAGAGAAAACTAGCTCTATAAAGTACTTTAAATGTCTTGGAAGAGGACACATTACTTCTCAATGCCCCACCACAAAAACCATGATTATGAGGGGCCAAGACATTTATAGTAGCCAAGATGAGGCTACTACTTCACCTTCCTCTAGTGAAAGTGAAAAAGCAAAAGGGGAAGAATCTAGTGAAGAAATCTACCCCCAAGAAGAAGGACAACCATTAGTGGTTAAAGAGAAGTGTAAGGAGGTAAGTGTCTCCTCCAAGAGTTTAGCTAAGAAGGAAACTCATTTTACAATAAAGACAAACATTAAAGAAACTTTCCCTCTTAGACAACCTCCACATTTTCTCTTTTGTAAAAAGGCACTTGCTAGCATTGCCACACCTCTTGGGCTTGAGTTTATTCCTCAAGTAAAGAAGTTGTTGGATGAGGGTTTGGTTCGCAAGAGCTTAAATCCTTGTGCTTTGTTGGTGCCCAAAATAGGTATTATTAGGCACCAAGTCCCTAAAATAGGTGTCATGATGAATGTTTTGAGTGGTGCAACCCTTTTTTGTAAAATCACTCGTACACCTAACATCTTCATGGTGTGTGTACATAGGGACCCATTAGGTAGGTTTGTTCTTATTTTTAGTTTCAATACAAACTTAGGTACTCATATGGGACACCTTAGGTTTGTCATACTTTTTGGTAGGAATAATCAATATGAAAATATAAAAAAAGGTATGTTTTATTGCGTTAATTTTCTTAATTTTTCAAATAGTGATCAAGGGGTTTCCATGAACCCTAAGAGAATAAAGGTCATTCCTGAGTGGCCCACTCCACCAAGTATAAGAAAAATTTGGGGCTTCCATGACTTAACAAACTTTTACAAAAGGTTTGTCCCATATTTTTCAATACTTGTAGCACCACTCATTGAGTTGGTGAGAAACCATGTTCCTTCATGGGAAGATGCCCAGGAAATGGGTTTTCAGACCTTACCTTACTTCAACATACCAAACACCACTAATACATATGTTTTTGTTCTTTTTACAGGTGTTGAGGGAAGGAGCCCAGAGTATGAAGAACCTCGGGATTTGAGGTCAAATCCTTTCCAAGGTGGAGGGAATGATGCAATCCTACCCCGCAAGGGCATTGGGTAGAAGACTCCAAGTAGATTGGGCTAGAGATCCAAGGGAAGGCCCTAGGGTTCTCATGAGCCTTAGGGTAGATTTCGAGCCCATGGGCTAAGTATAAGCCCGCTTATCTTTGTAAATATTAGAATAGGTTTTTCCTTCGTTTGGGCCTTGTATTTTGGTCATTCTAGTAGTATAGGGTTTTAGCCTTGTATTTCGGGGCATTTTGAGTAGTCTTTGTAGTAAGGAATTTTTTTTTGTATTTTCATGTTTTTTGTCATGGGGGTGAGCTTAGCTATTATAGGGGATGTGTAGCTAAGTTCTAGCTTCTCATCTCAAGGAGGTGAGCTTAGCTATTAGAGAGGTATGTGTAGCTAAGCTCTAGCTTCTTTAGGAATCTTCTTAAGGAAGCTTCTCAAGGAGGTGAGCTTAGTTATGAGAGGGGTGTATGTAGCTAAGCTCTAGCTTCTCAAGGAAGTTTTCTCAAAGAAGCTTCTCAAGGAAGTTTTCTCAAGAAAGCTTCTCAAGGAAGCTACCTAGTCTATAAATAGAAGCATGTGTAACACTTGTTGAAACTTTGATGAATGAGAGTCTTGTGAGACACAACTCAAAGTTCAACTTCTCTCCCTTTTTCTTCCTTCAATTTCGTGCTCCCCCTCTCTCTTTCTCTCCCTCTTTCTTTTCCTCCGTTGAAGCATCCTCTCCAAGCTTCTTATCCAAGGCTCATCTTGGTGGTGAAGCTCTTTCTTCTATGGCTTATTCCCTAGTGGATGGCGCCTCCTCTCACGTCTTCTCCTTTGTCTTCCGCTGCATCTCCATGGTGGAAAGTCACCATTAAAGGACCTCATTGAAGCTCAAAGATCCAGCCTCCATAGAAGCCCCACAAGCAAGCTTCCATCATGCTGCATTCTAGAAAACTATTCCAACAATTTGTTGCTGAAGGATACACAATGATTGAATCAGAAAGACTTTCCTATGTTAGAAACAACCAAAAGAAACTCAGAGTTGACTAGTTCTGTAGCTTGTAGCAGTCATCAGATGCTGGAAATACATAAGGTTTAAGCCAAGGCAAGAGGATCATCTTACCTTCAACCTTTGTTGGCAGCCCACGTTACATGGATCAACTTTATTTTGATGGCATAGATATATGCAGTCACGTAGGCTTCCCAAATATTTTTATTACTTTTACCTACAATCCAAATTGGCGTGAAATTCATAGGTTGCTGACACCTTTGAATTTGACAGCAATAGATAGGCCAGAAATAATCTCCCGAATTTTTAAGCTTAAATATGAGTAGATGTTATCAGACCTTACAAAGAATCACTTACTAGGGAAAGTCGTTGCATGTAAGTTGATGGTAATTCCTTTTTTTGCTACTAACAGATAAACTACTTATTGTAAATTATGCTTTCTTTAATACCTTTCTATTAATGCTATTTGGTTACAATTACAAACATGTACACAGTGGAATTTCAAAAATGAGGACTTCCTCATGTCCATTTATTGTTATTTTCACACGCCAACAACAAATATCCATCTCTAAACGATATTGATCATATTATATCAGCAGAGATACCCTCACAAGAAGATGATCCAGAACTCTATAAATTAGTGCAAAATCACATGGTTCATGGTCCTTGTGGAATTTTGAGGCCTGCATCTCCATGCATGAAGGAAGGCAAATGCAGATGATTTTATCCAAAAGAGTTTTAGCCCACAACTCTTATAGATGGAGATGGTTATCCTGTGTATCATAGAAGAAACACTGGTTGGACAATAATCAAGAATGGGATTATAATTGATAATAGATGTATTGTACCCTACAATCCAAAATTGCTGAAAAAATACCAAGCACATATAAATATTGAATGGTGTAACCAAAGCACTTCCATCAAATATTTATTCAAGTACATCAATAAAGGATATGATAGAGTTACGATTGTCATGGTTCATGATGACAATGGAACAGTTCCCCATGCAAACACTCTGAATGATGAAATCAATGAATATCTGGATTGCAGGTATGAGCCGAGTTTAATATGTAAATCATCTTATAATTGTATTTAAAATATATTTATTTTGATTACAGATACATTTCTCCATGTGAATCTACTTGGAGGATCTTTGGTTTTGCAATACATGGTAGAAAACCTTCTGTATAGAGGCTATAGTTTCATCTTCCAGGACAACATAGCGTTCTCTACCAAGACCATGATGATATTGATGATCTCCTCTCTAACCCAAGAATTTCTAAATCAAAATTTATTGCTTGGATGAATGCACACCAAGCTTTTGTTGAAGGTCAAACCCTGACTTATTCTGAATTTGTTACAAAGTTCGTGTATAACCAGAAACATAGATGCTGGCAACTTAGGAAAAAGGGTTATACTATTGGCAAGCTTCAATGGGTTCCCCCAACTACAGGGGAATTGTTTTATTTGAGGATGATGTTGACTGTCTCTAGAGGACCAATCTCATTTGAAGATATCAGAACAATTGCTGGTGTTGAATATCCTACATATAGAGAAACATGTTTTGCTATGGGTTTTTTACAAGATGATAGAGAATTCATTCCCACAATCAACGAAGCAAAAGACTGGGGCTCAACACCTTATCTAAGGAATCTTTTTGTATTATTACTTTTGACATGATGAGAATCATGAAACTGGCCAAATACAAGTGGAGAAGGACGAAGGCCCAAGTGGAGAAGGACAAAGCCCCCGAGTGGAGAATGATGAAGGCCCAAGTGGAGAAGGATGAAGGCCCAGAGGCAGAGACACTATCAAGACTATTAATTGTTGCTGAAGGCCCAAACTAATTTGAAGGCCCAAACTAATTTGAAGGCCCAAGTTAAATAAGTTTTTAGTTATAATTTATTTTTATTGTAATTTTGGCCCAAACTGTTTAAAAGGCCCATGTCTATTTTTATCTTTTTGTTCAGCTACACTATAAGTATTGGTTTATGTTTTGAATAAAAAAACTTTTGGCATTTTCATAAAATTGGGTGAAAGTTTCTCTCTGGGTTCCTTGTTGAACCAATTATCAGACTTATCAAGGTAATCCTTGTGGCGTCTACCCTGACTTATCTTTCTTCACCGGAAGTGGCGTCTACCCAGACTTATCTTCCCTCACCAGAAGTGGCGTCTACCCTGACTTATCTTCCTTCACCGGAAGTGGCGTCATCCAAACCTTCATTGCCTGTATCAAACGATCCGCTCCTACTCAGGTTCACATCATCTGGTCAGGTACCATGAATGAACCTGAACAAGTGTGGAAAAAAACTTGGCATTGGTTAAGTGATGATATTCTATATAGTCATTGCATATCAACAAGCACTCCAGGTTGGCTTACATGTAGCTTGACACAAAAGTTTTATCATAAACATTATCTAACTTCCTTTTCAAATGTCTTAGGATTACATATTGATGATTGCAACCTGATGAATCTGGTATTGCTTCAAGTTGAACGACTATTACAAGCCAATCAAAGATCACTTAAAGACTATCATTGTAGGCCATATCCTAAGAACGCAAATTTACTAACACATGCAAACAATGGCCTCATTTTGTCATAGCTGAAATTCAACAATGAAGAACTTAGATCAGAATTCGTTAACCTTTTTTCTCAGATGACAGGTTTATTTATTGTACTAACTTGCCTTGCCTATTTTCCTCCCTTGTGTTTGGCTCTGGAATTTCAAGCTGTTATTAAAACCAGAACAATTTTTATGCCTACAGACCAACAAGCAAAAATTTATAACCAAATTATTCAGGCTGTCAATAAAAATGAAGGTGAGATGTTTTTCTTATATGGATATGGAGGAGCAGGAAAAACATTTATTTGGAAAACACTTGCAGCCTCATTAAGAGCTGACAATAAAATAGTTATTATGGTTGCTTCTAGCGGCATAGCTTCTTTATTATTGCCTGGAGGAAAAACAACACATTCAAAATTAAAAATTCCTGTTCCGATATTTGAAGACTCGACATGCAATATTCATCAAGAAACACAATTGGCTGAATTATTGAATGAAGCAAGTCTTATCATCTGGGATGAAGCCCCCATGGCTCACAAATTCTGTTTTGAAGCACTTGATCAAAGTCTAAGAGATGTTATTAAGGCGAAATCAAGTTCTGATAAAATCTTTGGTGGTAAAGTTATGGTATTTGGTGGAGATTTCCGGCAGATTCTGCCAGTCATTCCTAGGGGTAGCCGGTCTGACATTCTTAATGCAACTATAAATTCATCTTATCTATGGAATCATTGCCATGTTTTGACACTGTCGAAAAACATGCGTTTAGAAGCCAATATAGATGCAACAGACAGAGAAGAAACTTCAGCTTTTGCACAGTGGATCCTTGATATTGGTGATGGGATTGTTAGGCAGCAAAATGATGGTTATGGTTCAATTGAAATTCCAAAAGATCTGTTAATCACGGAATATAATGACCCACTCTATGCAATTGTTAATTCTACATTTCCAAATTTATCTCACCATCATACAAATCCTGAATACTTTCAATCTACAACGATATTAGCTTCCACAAATGAAACCGTACAACAAGTTAATGATTATATACTATCATTGATCCCAGGTGATTATAACATACCTCATCCAATTCTTATTATATATCAATTTGGACTGTATGTCATTCTTATGAAAGACTCTGCAGGATTAGTTATCAAATCTATTCAATATTTTCTCTCCATATTGATCTTCTAATTTTTTACTCTTTTTATTCTTTAATTGATATGATAACCTGAAAAAAAATCATAGGTGAACAAATGGAATATCTAAGTGCTGATTATATGGAAAAATCAGAAACACTAGAGAGTTCTCATTTTTGATCCCTCACAATAGAATTTCTAAATTCATTAACAACATCCGACCTACTGAATCATAACATCAAAATCAAAATAGGATCACCCATCATGTTGTTAAGAAACTTAGACCAAAGTCAAGGACTATGTAATGGCACTAGATTAATTGTTACAAGGTTAGCTAAACATGTGATTGTAGCTGATATAATTTCTAGCAAAAATATTGGTCAGAATGTTTATATTCCAAGAATGTCTATGTCTCCTTCACAATCCCCATGGCCTTTTATGCTTTTGAGAAGACAGTTCCCAATAATGCTTTCTTATGCAATGACAATTAACAAGTCCCAAGGTCAATCACTATCCTCAGTGAGGCTTTATTTACCTAAACCTGTCTTTTCACATGGACAATTATATGTGGCATTGTCAAGGGTAAAATAAAATAAAAAAATTAAAATTTTAATACATGACAAAGACAAAAAAAATTCAAATTCTACAACCAATGTTGTCTTCAAAGAGGTCTTTGCAAATCTTAAAAGGTTAATCCAGTTTATATATATTCTCAATTATTATTTTGTATGCTATGATATTCGATAGTTGCTTATTCATTCTCTAACATGTAGTTAGATACAAAATGATAGCAGACAACTTTCGACACATCAATTCAAGTACTGATTCTATCTTAACCAGGTGCACCATATCATATATACTATTTTTATGTCATGTGTTTCTGCATAGACCATCACAATCCAATAAACAAATAACTAAAAATATTGTTGCCTTATGGTTGGTTGTCCTACATATAATAGGTCCATTTTTGGTGCAACCTTACAAAATAATCCAGGAAAAAAAGAGCTCAAGCCAGAAGTTCAAGATGTCGACATAAACATATCCTTTATTCATGTACTTGAATAAATATTTGATACAAGTGTTTTGGTTACACCATTCAATATTTAAATGTGCTTGGTATTTTTTTAGAAATTCTGAATTATAGGGTACAATATATATGTTATCAATTATAATCCCTTTCTTGGTTATTGTCCCATAAGCATTTCTTGACTTCTCATATTTCCTTTCTTCATACATGGAGATGCAAGCCTCAAAATTCCACATGAACCATCAACCACATGATTTTGCACTAAAAATAATATCTGTCTTTGAATTTGCATGGATATCATCTGCAATACCTGCACCAACTTCTGAAACCGTTGTCATCCTAAAACTCTTTGCATGGACATTAATACATGATAGAAATGTCAAAGGCAAATGCATTTTTGTGATATTTCATTGGATAATTGGTATTGTCCAACAATTCAGTAACAATCTATATTTATATGTATGTGTAACATAGAAAGCTAGCATTCAATATTGACAATGATCCAGAGCGAGTTGAATCATTCGATAATTGCTACTGTCCAACAAATACATAAATATTTTAAAGGGCATTAATGTAAAAAAACAATTGCAATTGAATCACATTATTTGATTAACATGATTTTAGGAAAATAAACTATATCATCGACTATTTAATACTCATCTTTGATTAATTGTTGTGCCACCAATTTGTAACCTATATTCATTGATTAAATATTTAGCCATTTCTGGAATAATAAATTTACTATGAAATACTATAAATACATTTATACAGAAAACTAAAAAAAAACTTTATCTTTAAATTCTTTAAAATTTTAATGTCAATGTAAAAAAACAATTTAAATTTATTTTTTACAAACACTTATTTAACAAAAAATAATATCTGAATTTTTCATACAAATACAATCTAATTATTATCAATTACAACATTTATCACGTTTTCCACATAATCATCAGCATTTGCACAAAAAAAAAAAAAGTTTCTTCCCTACATCTTTGAAGATATATATATTGCTTATGACATTCAGTGACAAACTAGCACCCCAACAATATTGAAAATGATTCAACTCCCTCTACATGTCCAATCTATTGGACCAACATTCAATACTCCACGATTTCCAATTTACTTGGCACGCCTCGCGTCACACCTCTTTGCTAACCAGTACTTTACTCCCTCATTTATTCTACAAACACCATTTCCTTACAAACATTCACCTCTTAAAACTTTCCTAAAAAACAACAGCGACTGGGCTCTGACTATGAGTTTAGACTCATCTACCGCTTCAAACAAAGTAAATGTCAAACCAAAAACACTGTTAGTTACTGCATTTTTAAAAAATTCATCCCAAATTGCATTACCTAATTTCTAGACTGGTCTTTCCGATTTCGACTTCTATTTGTGATTCTATCATGAAATTTATTATCTACATTCCACATTTCCTCACTTGGTTGCAGAATCCTTACCGGGTTTTTCTTCTTTCTCAGTTCATCTTTTCAATTCATGCACCAATATATTTTTATGTTTTATAGTTGACGTTCATTCGACATTTCTAAAATTATTCTAGATTAGGAACTATATTGATTATTTGGACTGTTGTTTTCGTCTAATCTTCAGTTTGTGCATCTTCATCTGCCTTTGAGAGTTATCTTTTTTTTTCATGCATGTTGGGATGCATTCTCGACCATTGCTTCAATTACTCTAACCCTACTTCCTCTGTTTTTGTCTTTTCTCAGTTTGTTTTTCATTTTTGTATCTCCATCACTTGCGCTGTAATTTTCCACCTGGTCACACCTTCCATTTTGTGGAGGCTTTGCTTTTACTTCAAGCTTTCTTCTTTCTTAGATTTCATTCCTGTTCTTGCTTACTGTTATCGTCCATGCCTAAAACTGCCACATCATAACTTAGATCTTAATTGAATTTTCTAGCTTACCAAACCATATTAAACAATTTCATATTAGGGACTATACTGATTAATTCAACTGTTGTTTTCATATGGTGTTTATTTGTGCATGTTAATCTCCCTTATGAAATTTTGTTATTCATCATTGTATCACCATAACAATGAAAACACTATTACTGTGTTGTCGACCGATGCCACAATTAAAGAGGGCCACCCTGTACTATGATATATAGTTACTTATGTTGGCTTTCTTTCACACCAAATATGTTGTTTAATTATTTTATTTTCTATGTAGTTGTTTGGTTATTCATATTTTTTCCTGGTATTGATTTCTTCAACTGGAGACGAGTTTTTCTTACATACATTTTTTAAACATTCCAAAAAGCTGAAATATTGTTTAATTCCCTGTATGTTTGATCAACAATTGCATAAGGTTATATGCATCCAAATGTCCTAATCTAGAATTACACATGCCTCTAAAATGACTAAACATAATTACAATCTATATCTTTATTTCTATTAGATCATGCAATTTTTGTATCATTTCGCCAAGCTGGAATGTTGTTTAATTTCCTCCATGCTTGATCAACAATACCAGAACCTAATATATTGTTTCGACAATTTTACTGCTAATCTGGAATTGCGTATGCCTCTAAAATTACTAAACATAATTAGACAATCTATACCTGCTTGATAGATTAAATTTAACTGCTTTGTTTCTTCCTAAGTCCACATGTTTCATTATTATCTATCTGAATAACACAACAATGTTGTTTTTTATGTTCAATCTCATTCTAGGTGGAACTTCCATTTATCAGAAAACCATCAATCATGCAGTTTAGAGCCACGTTCCATAATGATAGGGTAATATTGCATTGAAACTCATTTCTTCTTTGCTTTTTTTTCAATTTATTTATTTTAATTTTGCACACAATATTTTCTTGCAGGACATCATAAAAGTCCCATTTTTTTACCACATTCAGTGGGCACTAGAATATCCCGAATATGTCTGCTTCAAATATAATGGAGCTATATACCACATCCAAGTCAGACTCCATAAGGGAAAAGTTTTCTTTGTTGATGGACTAAAATAGTTTAGAAAAGAATTAGCCATTTATGAATCTACCATCATTCATTTCTTTGCCATCGACCACATCTCAGTATTCGACCTTCATTTCAGTCCACCACTGGAACAACAGACCTCCGGAAGACCGTGGATGATATCCAGGCAGCATATTTGGACAGTTGAAATAACGCAATCAATGATTGACGCACCGCACCCTTTGGTAATGATGATAATATGTTTATTATGACTTATATAAATACAAACTTAAATATAATTATTATTTATCCTCTTTTGCAAAATCTTGCAAGCTGTGTAACTAGACATCTAAATGGCTGCGATCAACACATGACAATCCTTAGAAGATTAGGGCCTTCATTACAGTGGAATGTTATTGTTCTTGATATTGGAATTGGAGAAAAATATGTTGTGCAACCTTGGTATAAATTCCTTGAAGAAAGTAATTTTCCTCATGGTGATGAAATCTCATTCTACTACAGGCAACATGAACAAATTTGGGAAATTATTATTAGAAGTCAAAAGGATTGGGACAAAAATGATAGTGAAAGTGACTAAATTAAGTTTAAGTTGTTTGTTTTGTTTACTAACATTATTGTTGGTTCTTTGTATAAGTTCTGCTACTCTTAAACCTGCACAAGATAAAAGAACAAACAAACTAGAAAACACAACAAATAAGCACAGTAGAGCAAGACCCAAAGATCTACGTGGTTCGACAATGTGCCTACATCCACGGGAAAGTGCAACTCATCATCATCACATTGATCATGAAATTACAAGTTCAATACAAGCAGCAACTAGCTTTGATCTTTCTTGGTTTCTCTTTTCAAAACCTATCTCAATCACCTAGCTCACTACCTCCTTTATGAATTCTCTAAAACTCTCTTTCTGCATTACATGATCAAGAGTATATATACACTCTAAAAGCTAATCCTAGGAATAAAGGCTATACTTTGGTGTCAAAACCAATTCAGTTATAATAACTGAAAACAGTTATGACAACACCACTTTAAAGCCTTCTCACTTATGCCAATTGTGATTTTGAGTCACACACCACAAATCTCCACCTTGACTCCAAATCAAAAAATGTCTACCTTGTGATTCAGGATTGCACTTCTACCAATCTGCTTTAGGCATCTTCGAAATTGATCAAGTCCAGGCAATGCTTGAACTTGACACTAGAGAGGGACTTTGTGAACATATCAGTTGGGTGTTCTTCTGTTGAAACCTTCTCCACCTTCACCTTCTCAGATTCAATCACATCTCTGATGAAGTGTAGTTTCACATCTATGTGCTTTGTCCTCTCATGGTACATTTGGTGATTTGCTAAGTGAATGACACTTTGAATGTCACATTGAATTGTATCGTTGAGGCAGACCTAGACTGAAAGAGAAGTGGTCGTTCGTTCGAGAATAAGGGTTGAGGAAGACATTTCACCTCCATCCCGCCTCCCTTACCTTGGGCTTATTGGCCTAGCAGTTGGTTTCCTATGCTAGTGAATCAGATGTTTGAAGGGATTCGCACCTAACATAAACTTAAAAACCCAGTCATGAACTTCCTTTACCAAATCCTGCTTGGTCAATTCCTAGAAAGAACCCTATTAATGTAATGATTGAACAATCAAAGTGCATTTGCCGTGACTACAAGCTGCCAATGCACCTTTCTTTTGGTCGATACGCTCAAGGTCAAGAACAACTTCAAAAGTAGAAGGTGGTCCAAAAAAGAGCTAACACGACTTTTCGAACTACGCTTTTTCCCATTTTTGAACTTCACTAAGATAGGCTTTTCCCTGAACCATTGACCCTTGAGGGAAAAGTTGATTCATTCAATGGAGCTTTACTTCTTTGATCTAGTCAAGGAGGTCTCTTAGAAATAAGCCACCACCTGACGAAAAAGCGGTTTATAACAGAGCGATTTGTTGTTTGCAATTTCATCAGTAAGCGCTCAACTATTAGTCGTGCTAGTCTTTTCTGTGAGAGTTTCCATTGTTAGACTATCTGATTCGGTAACTGTTCCATTTACCGGTGTTCTCTTTGCAATTGAATGCGCAGACGGTCTTTCGGAAGAGAATAAGCTCTTTGCGGGAGGTTAGCAAGAAGGTTTTTTTTTTTAATCAATAAAGGAAGAATGTGTTCCTATCGAATCCGCTCTTGGGAATAGAAGGGGAATGGGAATGAAGGTTAAAACCTTTTATTATTCTATTAAATAGAAGAGGCTAATCGAGATCCTAACTCGAAAGGAATAGGGCATTACATTAAGTTCTTCTTAATGAGCAGAATATTGATCGCGGAGATATCGCCCTATTCAAATGTAAGGAAGAAGGCCTTTCATTCAGGATAGGTTTCCCCTTGTAAATATAAACTCGCTTGAGTATCCGTCAAGATTTCAGCAACACTATATAATATAATGGATGAAAGTCTAAATTCTCTTATTTCTAATTTGACTAACCTAGAACGAAACCATAGCCATTCATAATTATAGAAGGAATTCTACGGCGACTTTACAAACGCGCAATTCCGCCGTACAGTTGACTTGCCGCTACCCTAATGAAAAAAGCGTGAGGAGAATTCATGGAGACGGAGTTGATTTCTTTGTGACTCTATATGTGTTATCCAATTTTAAAATCCCCTTAAGCGGTTGAGGGGCAGTTGACCGAAAGGAAAGCGTGTAGGCCGCCATAAGAATCGCAGTGTGCTCTAATTTGGACAGTTTCCATTATCGATGGAGAAAGCGGCAGGCCCAAAGAGCTCTCCAATAAGTGCACGTAAGGGGGTCGAAAAGACAGTCGGTAAACCCGAGATCGGCTAAGATCGAATGGAACTTTCTTTGATTAAATGGAAATAGATAAATAGACAGTGTGTAGTGATTTATTTAATTGTAGACAGTCTTTACTTGGTTATAGATGTCCCCCAATCCCACATGTCTTTCTTGATTGGTAAACCCAACCACCGATTTACAACAAACAAGAGGAAAAACTTGTTTGTTGTAAATAGCCGGTTGGTTGATCCAAAAATGCGTGGGAGAAAGATGCACATATGAAAGGATTAAAGAGCTTAGTGTGAGAAACAAAGGATAAGGAAAAAGGGCGACTTTAAGCAATCAAAGAGAATGAGTCAGAAAATGAAATGAAAATGAGTTCTCATTCTCGTAAGACTCCAAGACGATGCCCCAATTCGGATTCGAACCGATATTGCCTATTTATTAGGGCTTCAAGAGTATGGCTCTTCTTTATATAAGAAATAAGAAATTCTTTGTCTTTTTCGCCCTCGTGATTCGTGGTATGGCTATGGGAATCGAACCCAATTCTTCCACGACCCCTATTCTCGAACGAACGACCACTTCTCTTTAAGTCTAGGTCTGCCTCAACGAGCTTTGCTACTTCTTTGACAGTGTAAAGAGCGGCCAAGAAGCGAGATAGGGCCATGTATTACCATACCTTTAAGCTAGATTGCTTCCTTCACTCCTTCATCTAGGGCCATATATTCTGCTTCAGTTGTCGAAAGAGCAACAATTGTTTGTTGATTTGCTTTCCAATTGATTGATGTACCAAACAAAGTAAACACATATCCTGTTAAGGATTTCCTTGTGTCTACATTTCCTGCAAAATCTGCATCTACATAGCCTGTGATTGCTGCCTTGTGTGCTGTCTGCTTGTACCTTAATCCAGCTTTCAAAGATCCATTTAGATACCTTAGTGTCCACTTCACAGCTTCCCAATGTGCACTGTCAGGATCTCCCATGAATCTGCTTATAATACTTACAACATGAGCCAAGTCAGTTCTGCTGCAAACCATTCCATACATTATGCTTCCAACACCACTGGCATAGGGTATTTGATCAATTTTAGACCTTTCTTCAGCTGTTTCTGGTGCTTGAATAACAGATAGCTTTGTATGATGGCCAAGTGGTGTGCTAACAGGTTTGCTTAGATGCATCCTAAACCTTTCCACCACTTTCCTAAGGTAATTGTTTTGGGACAAGAATAGTTCACCCTTTGCCCTATCCCTATGAATATCAATCCTGAGTATCCTTCTAGCTGACCCTAGATCTTTCATCTCAAATTCTGTGTTCAAGCTTTTTTTTGAGTTTCCTAATCTCTTCCTTATTAGCACTCGCTATGAGGATGTCATCCACATACAAGAGAAGGTAAAGAACACACACTTTCCTATTTTTCAGGATATATACACAATTGTCATATCTGTTTCTAATGAAGCCATATCTGATCAAGAACTCATCAAATTTCAGGTACCACATTCGAGGGCTTTGCTTCAGTCCATACAAAGATTTTTTCAGCAAACACACCTTGTTCTCCCCTTCTTCAAAACCTTCAGGCTGGTTCATGTAAATGATTTCCTTCATATTTCCATGGAGAAAAGCTGTTTTAACATTCAGCTGTTCAAGTTCCAAATCATATTGATTTACCAGACCAAGTATAATTCTAATTAAACAATGCTTCATAACTGATGAAAAAATCTCATTGTAATCAATTCCTTCAACCTGTGTAAAGCTTTTTGCTACCAATCTTGCCTTGAATCTAGGCCTTTCTACTCCTGGAATACCTTCTTTCTTCTTGAAAATCCACTTACATCCAACAACCTTCTACTTCTTGGGTTGATCCACAAGTATCTAGGTCTTGTTCTTTCTCAAAGATTCCATTTCTTCACCCATTGCCTGAAGCCTCAGCTGGATGTCTTCACTTTTAATTGCTTCCCTCTAGGTCTTTGGTTCTGAATTTTGAATCTCCTCAGCAACACTCAAGGCATAACAGATAATATCAGCATTACCATACCTCTTTGTGGGCTTTATCACCCTTTTTTTCTCTATCTCTAGTCAATTGATAATTGGACAAGTCATGCTGAGTAGCTAGCTCTTCATTATCTCTAGCTTCTCCTTGATCAGTGAGATCAATAGCAGCTCCACTTCCATGATCTAAAATCTCAGAATACTCCACCTCAAAATTGGTACTCTCACCACTTGAGTTGTTATCATTCTGCTCCTTATTTAGCATTGTCATTCTGCTCTCATCAAAGGTTACATCCCTGCTGATGATGCATCTTGTCTCACCAGGTTCCAATTTCCACAACTTGTACCCTTTAACTCCTTCAGAATAGCCAACGAACACACATTTTACAACCCTTGCATCCAACTTTCCTTGTTTAACATGAGCAAAGGCCAGTGATCCAAACACCTTTAATCCTGAATAATCAGGTGGTTCACCACTCCAAGCTTCCATTGGTGTCTTGAAACCTAAGGCTGATGAAGGGCATCTATTAATCAAATATGCTACTGTGTTTGTAGCTTCTCCCCAAAAGGTCTTTGGCAGTCCTGCACTTAGAAGCATGCATTTCACTCTTTCCAAAATGGTCCTATTCATTCTTTTTGTCAAACCATTCTGCTGTGGAGTGTGAGGGACTATTTTATGCCTTTTGATGCCTATTTTCCTGCAAAACTCATTGAACTGCTCTGAAACAAACTCCAGGCCATTGTCAGTCCTTAAAACTTTTAATTTTGTACCAAGTTGATTTCCAACAAGAGTATGCCATTCTTTGAATTTTTGAAAAGCTTCTAACTTATTTTTCAAAACATACAGTCATACTCTTCTTGATAAATCATCTATGATGGTGAGAAAGTATGAGCTTCCACCATGAGTTTTCACTCTAGATGGTCCCCATAAATCAGAATGCACATACTCAAACAACCTAGATGAAACATGAATACCCATGCCAAAGCTTATTCTATGTGATTTACCAAGCACACAATGATCACAAAATTCAAGTTTATCTAGTTTATCACCACCTAGTAGATTTTGTTTCTCAAGTTCATGTAATCCTCTTTCACTAACATGACCTAATCTCAAATGCCAGAGTTTTGTTTTGTCAATCAATGTATTACTAGCTACCGATGCATGTCCAACAATAGTGGAACCTTCAAGAATAAACAAGCCATTACTTTTATTCTTGTTACCCTTAGCTATGATTAAAGATCCATTTGAAATCTTAAGAACACCATTTAAAATTCTAGTTGAATATCCTAGATCATCAAACATGTTTATGGAAATAAGATTTCTTTTAAGTTTTGGAATGTACCTTACATTTTTCAGTAGATACTCTCTGTTATCAAACATCTTCAATCTCATAGTTCCAATGCCTTGTACCTTGCAGGGGTAGTTGTCTCCTAGCAGTAAAGCTCCTGATGGTTTCAGTTCCAGGGTCTCAAAATAGTCCTTACTCGGGTTGCTGTGATATGAGCATCCAAAATCCATAATCCATTCTGTTTGTGTTTTGGTATTAGAAGCTACTAAAACACCTGCACTCTCATAACCTTCAGAAGCTTCAACTATGTCAACAGAGTCCAAAGATCCTTTCTTGATCTTGTCTGGGCAGTCTTTCTTGAAATGACAAGTTTTGTGGCAATTAAAGCATTTGAACTTTGTTTTATGGACATTCTTTGAATCCCTTGACCTTGATCTGGACTTCTTTCCTCTTGTTCCCTTCTTTTCACTCCTTCCCCTTGAAATATTCAGGCTTTCACCATTATCCTCAGATTTGGAGTTTTGCTGTTTTTGCATCTCCTTGGTCCTTCTTCTAGGGTAATGTCTTGATCTTTGCCAAAAAGAATTTCATCCTTGAAATGTTCAAAGGATTTTGGTAAGGAGTTCAGAAGCAAAAGAGCTTTATCCTCCTTTTCAAGCTTTACTTCAATATTTTCCAAATCATCAAGAATCTTGTTGAAATCAGCCAATTGTTCAGTGGCTGTTCTTGACTCTGTCATCTTGAAAGTGTACAGTTGTTGCTTCAAGCATAACCGATTTGCAAGGGACTTTGTCATATACAATGACTCCACTTTCAACCACATTGAGGTTGCTGTCTTTTCTCTTGCAACTTCTCTTAAAGCTTTATCTCCAAGGCATAAAATGATTGTGCTTCTGGCTCTATCAATAATCTCTGATTTCTCCTTTGAGCTTAGAGATTCAGACATCCTTTCTTCTCCTTTAAGAGCTTCTGCACAACCATGTTGAATCAAGATTGCTTCCATCTTGATTCTCCATAACCCGAAGTCATTTTCCCCTGAAAACTTCTCAATATCGTACTTTGTTGTTCCTATCTTTCTTGATCTTGATCTTTTCCCCACAAACGGCGCCACTTGTTGGTTCTTTGTATAAGTTCTGCTACTCTTAAACCTACACAAGATAAAAAAAACAAGAAAACACAACAAACAAGCACAGCAGAGCAAGACCCAAAGATCTACGTGGTTCGGCAATATGCCTACATCCACGGGGAAGTGCAGCTCATCATCATCACATTGATCATGAAATTACAAGTTCAATAGAAACAGCAGCTAGCTTTGATCTTTCTTGGTTTCTCTTTTCAAAACCTCTCTCAATCACCTAGCTCACTACCTCCTTTATGAACTCTCTGAATTTTCTGCAACTCCTCTATTTGACAGTCTCTAAAACTCTCTTTCTGCATTACATGATCAAGCGTATATATACACTCTAAAAGCTAGTCCTAGGAATAAAGACTATACTTTGATGGCAAAACCAATTCAGTTATAGCAACTGAAAACAATTATGACAACACCACTTTAAAGCCTTCTCACTTGTGCCAATTGTGATTTTGAGTCACACACCACAATTATCTTGGTCAATGAGTAATCTAGCTTTTTCTTTTAATGCAAACAATCTAATTATTATTAATGTTACATATATTTTTATTTTCGTATTATTTTTCATTTTAATACTGTATTATATAATAAATAAATATTTATATAAAATAAATTACAAGTGATCCGGGCGTACACACGGGTTATCAACTAGTATTGATATAAATGGATAGATAAAATTTTAATGCTAATGAAAGTAAAAATGTAACAATTAAAGAAATTATTTTTGGCAGGAACAGAAGAAAGAGAATTTATATATAATATAAATATAGATATGGATTAAGGTTAATGGGGGGGGCTTAGATGCAAACAATCTAATTATTATTAATGTTACATATATTTTTATTTTCGTATTATTTTTCATTTTAATACTGTATTATATAATAAATAAATATTTATATAAAATAAATTACAAGTGATCCGGGCGTACGCACGGGTTATCAACTAGTATTGATATAAATGGATAGATAAAATTTTAATGTTAATGAAAGTAAAAATGTAACAATTAAAGAAATTATTTTTGGCAGGAACAGAAGAAAAGAAAGAGAATTTATATATAATATAAATATAGATATGGATTAAGGTTAATGGGGGGGCTTAGATGTCATTTGACAATAATTTAGCTATTGTAAGAAAACCAAATGATACAAGGGTTCCCCTTAGAAGCCGCCCGGGTCAATGTTAAAAACTCCTGGGTTGCTAAACCCTCTCAAAACCTACTTACTTCTTCATTGTGCGTACCCTCCTCAACACTAAACCCTCTCTGTGTCCCTCTCCGTTAAACCCTTGACGGCGTTCGGACCTGCTTCGACGGTGGCGGCACCATGGTTCTCACTACCGAGGTAATAATCTCCAACTCAACGCTCTCTTTTACTTTTCTTGCTCTCTGAAACCTATCTAATAACGCCGTCGTGACGCAACCTTCGCAGGGCGCGACGAACTCCGTCGAGGCGGTGGCGTTCAGCTTCCTAACCGACGACGAGATACGGCGGAGCAGCCGCGTGAAGATAACGAGTCCCATTCTCGTCGATTTTTTGCTGCACCCCGTGCCTGATGGACTATACGACGCCGCTTTGGGCCCTTTCGATGACAAGTCTCTGTATGTTGTTATATACTTACTTATCTTCATAATGAATTTTCACTAACCCTTTCGATTATGTCCGTGTTTGACAAGCTTTAGACAAATAATCAATTCATTGAGAAGAAGCTTATGTTTAGGGAGGGGATCTTTGAGAAGTCCTAGGGCAATTTTGGATGAAGTTTTTTTTTATAAGCATTCTTAGGAGAAGAAAATAAGGACAGAGTGAAAAATGCTTTTCCCTAAGCTAAAATTAGTTTGTGCATAAATCTTATACAGAAGCTAATAATATGAGAGTGCTTCTACAAATTAGCTAGGATAAGTTTGTTTTTGACTTGGTTGGGTGGAGATAAGTTATGTGGACAGTAGTAATTGATTATTTTCTAATAACGGAAGATGTTTAATTTAAGTTGTACTTATGTTACATGTCTTGAATTGAGGTGGCTGGGTGACTGAGACATATGCCTTTTGCTTGATGCAGTTGTAAGTCGTGTGGTCAAACTTCTAAACATTGCCCAGGTCATTTTGGTCATATTGAGCTCGTTTCCCCTGTCTACAACCCTCTGATGTTCAATATTCTTAGCAATATTCTGCAAAGAACTTGTTTCACTTGCCATCATTTTCGGGCCCCCAGCAAAGAGGTAAACTTATGTTGATGTGGTAATTTTATGTGTTGGTTCCCTATACTGCTTTTGTAAGATATTTATGTATTTCTTGGCCATTGATTGTATGTTCTTATGTTGATTCAAGGTTGATATTCGTACATCCCAATTGGAGCTCATAATGAAAGGGGATATTATCAGGGCAAAACGTTTGGAATCTATTATCCCTGGAAAAAGTGTGGATTCTTTTAATCCAGATGAATCCATACATCCAGGTGATGGAGATGAGAGCCAGTGTTATAGTGCTGAGCAACTGGGAGAAAATTGGACCTCCCTTCAATTTAGTGAGGCAATGTCTGTTCTAAGGAAATTGCTGACGAAAAAACATAAGAAATGTCAAAAATGTGGAGCTAAGAATCCTAAAATCAGCAAACCGACCTTTGGATGGTTTCATATGGTAAATTCATTGTTTCTTGTTACTTTGTTTATTTTCAGAAATTAAATTATTGTAATAATCTAAAAATATATATTTTTTTCATTCCTGAGGAAGTGCATATTTTACCAGAATCTTCTTCCATAATGGTATGGCACAATAGTATCGTTGAAGTAGATACACTAATCACTTTAAATATAACAAGTTGAGTAAGGGATGTTGTCTTTGTGTGGTTCAAGTAGCATGCTTTGGCATATTTACACTTTTTTTTGGTCAGCGCATCTTTACACTTTCTTTAGATATAATAATACTTTTATGATATTCTTTTATTATATTATATTATGTCTATATCTATATATTTATATTTATGTGTGTGCATATATTTTTCTATAATTTATAATATATGTAGACACATATTTATGTATGTAGAGGGGGTGGGTTGGCTTGGCTGTGTGCGACTCTAACCTTTGTGGACATATATTATGCATGCTCTGTCATCCTAGCCTGAATATATCATTCCACAACTACCATGCTAACTCAAAGTCCAATAGACTATCTGTTTCCAAGCATTGTTATTCATAACAAACTACATCCTTGCAATAGGATTTGCTAATCCCCTACTGTACCAAATCCTGGTGTGTTGTGCTGTGCTCTGTGCCTGGATTTTATGCACTGCTTTGTTCCATACCCAGGCATTATGCTTACAATTTTGTGAAACATGCTTAAGTCATGCTCTTTCCCCTTCTTGTTTTTATTTCTTGCTATACGTTCAATTTTCAAATATGAAAAGAAAAAAGTTGCTCAATTTAGTCAACCATGAGTTTTTTTCCCCTTTTCTTTTATGGATGGTGACTTGGTACATATGATGTATTTATGTTCTTGTCCACAAACTGATTTTCATGTCCATAGGTCCATGTTTGTTGGTATTTCTATTTTCTAGCTGCATTGTCTAATTCTTACTTTTCTTTTCATTTCCTTTCCCTTCTCCCTTTTGGGTTTCTGGTTGATGGCTCTAGAATGTTCTCTCAGCTGATGAAACTAGAGCAGATACCATTAGATCTGTGGAAAGTGAAACAACCAATGATGATATATCTTTAGGTGGTGGGGATACTACAGACGTAGAAGATATTACCTCTGCAGGGACTGCAAAAAGAGATAAAAGAAAAAAAGAGAAATTGTCTTACAAGCTTGCTGAACAAAATAAACTTTCTGGGTCTTTGTTACCTTCACAGGTTAGTTTTGTGCAAATATTACATGACTGTCTTTTATAACCTATTCTATTTTCGAGGAAAATTATCTGCTTGGTAATGACATGTTTAATATAATATTATATGCTGTTGGAAAATGTGTATGAATCATTTCATTTAATTCCGTTCAAATTACAGGTTAAAGGTATTTTAGAGCTTTTGTGGGAAAATGAAGCCAGGCTCTGTTCTTATATTAATGATATTCAAGATCAGGGTTTTGGAAAGAAAGCCGGTCACTCAATGTTCTTTCTAGAGAATATTTTTGTACCACCAATCAAATTTCGTCCCCCAACTAAAGGAGGTGATAATGTAAGTATGATAGCAATGTAACAGTTTTGTCAGAATAAACTTCATTTTGTGATCTTTGACTCTGATTATTGTCTCATAGGAAAATAAATGCTCTATGATAGCTACTCTTCAAAGTGTTTTTTCTTTTTCTAAATCTTTTTCTTCATAGTATCGGTCTTTTGAAGAAAAAACCCACTGTGACATCTGACCCAACAGATTAACCAACTCTTAACTCTAATGAATGAAGAAATGATTATAGATCCTGCAATATGCTTGTATTGCTTAGTGGCATAGTTGTGTAGTGAAGAAAAGATAAGATAAAAAATAGTGCAGTGAAGATGAGAATGCAGCTGGGAATTAGTGGGCATACAGAGAAGGACAAGACTAGGGATGATAACGAATATATCTAATAAATTTAGACTAGCATCTATTTAATAAAAGATTACAGAAACTCACCTAGGGTTGTTTGTCTCATAAAAGAAGGCCTGTAAAAGTGTATCTAATGGAGGATAGTATGATTAAAAGGGATGGAGGATGTCTCAGGCAATTTTTGGGAATATACTATTTTTGAAGACCTTGTTGTAAATGGGTTTGTTGAAAAGTTGGCTGCTTCCACCTGCCAATTTATCCATATTGGGAGGCTTGGTTGTTGCAGAAATTAGAACTGTAGCTATGTTTATTTTATTTATTGTTTTGTGAAAGTTTGGTAATTAATTGATACTACTTGTGTTTTAATTGTGTAGTCAATTCTTTTGTAGGTGATGGAACATCCTCAAACTGTTTTGTTGACTAAGGTTTTACAGTGCAACATATCCTTGGGAGATGCCCATCTAAATAAGTCAGATCCCTCAAAGGTTCTAAGCCGGTGGATGGATCTTCAGCAATCTGTAAACATGCTATTCGACAATAAAACTGCTTCTGGTGAGAGTCTCTTCTGGTTTCATTTTAGTTTTTCCCTGTTGGAAATTGGAATAGTAATGTGAAACTGGGTGCATTTGGGTTGGCTGTAATTTGTCAATAAAAAATGGACCAATATCAATAGTTAATAAAAAATCTTATAAGTTTTTAATTGTGATAAAATGTTTGCAAGATGATTTCTTTTTTCTGTTATGAATGTCATAAGTATTAATTATTATAATCACAGAGGAAGAAAAGTGAGGTTTCTCAGAATTTATGGATTGCTTGATATATATGATGACATGTAGATATTTTTTATATGTTGCTAATGGTTCTTACATAGACTTAACTTTTCTTCTTGCTTGGTCTTAGGCAAGAGAGATGTCGCTACTGGAATTTGTCAATTGCTGGAGAAGAAGGAAGGCATCTTTCGCCAGAAAATGATGGGAAAGAGGGTTAATTTTGCATGTCGCTCTGTCATATCACCAGATCCTTATTTAGCAGTCAATGAAATTGGGATTCCCCCTTATTTTGCTTTAAGATTATCCTATCCTGAGGTGAGGATTGTAACTAGGTATCATTCAATGTCCATATTTGTTATTTTCTTTGTTTCTGTTATAATTTTCTGATGTGTATTCAGTTTAGTAATATGTATATGATATCACATGTATACATTTATGAATGGTTCTTGTTGAATTTGGAGGGAGTTAGGATGGAATAGCTTGATTGATATTGCTTGAGTGTGTAGTGCTTAGGTTATTCAGAGCATCTATATCTATGTGTGTGTGTGTGTGTGTGTGTGTGTGTATGTGTGTGTGTATATATATATATATATATATATAGATTCTTAATAGACTAAGTGAGGACTGTTTTCTTGATAAAGAGTAAATGAGTGCTACTTCCTAAATACTAACTCCTATCATGAACTGCACATATCATTCTAATGGTTCTATAGAAGTGAATATTTTGGTGTTGTATTTTTCTTTACTTCATTTTCTGCTTATAATATATATCTTATGATCTTAGACAGGCAAACCATCTTTTCCCTTGGCGTGGCCCTTATAATTTAAAGAAGATAAAAAATTGAAATGGAAAAGGAAGCATTAACTGGATAATAATTTTTCTGCTGCAAGCCTGCAACCAAATTTTGGCCTCATTATTCTTACCAGAGCATCAGAAACATAGAATGATAAATTGCTCTAGAATGAAGTTTATTAAGGACTTCAAACAATAGCATGCTGATAACTGATTATTATACTGGGGTGTTGCACTGGTCTTATTGGACTCTACATTGAGTAGGATATTACTAGCTATGGTAAAACCTTCATATCTCATTTTGTTTCCTGCCATTGGCTTTTATGTTAATATCTTTCAGAGAGTGACTCCTTGGAATGTAGTCAAGTTAAGGAATGCTATCCTTAATGGTCCTGAATCCCATCCTGGTGCTACACATTATGCTGATAAAGTATCAATAGTCAAGCTTCCACCAAAAGGGAAGTTGCTTTCTTTGACCTCAAGGAAATTACCAACCTCAAGAGGAGTTATTTTGCATCAAGGGAAGATATCTGACCATGAATTTGAAGGGAAAGTTGTGTATCGCCACTTGAAGGATGGCGATGTTGTGCTTGTCAATCGACAGGTAATGCAATATATTTATTGTGGTGCTGTATTTCATTCCTTTAATGATGTTTTTTAGGTAAAGAAGAAATAGAAAATCTATGTATGACTTTAAAATGCTGGAAGTATGCAGTTTGATTGTTCTCATCTACTATTGGAAGTTGTCAACTTGCTGTGTTCTTGAAAATGTGTAATTTGAGTTAAAATTTTGTTTTTTCTTAAGTTCACATTGATAGTATTGGTTGCATAACTTTGAACTGTATACCTGCCACAACATAAAACAATTTTGTGAAGATCATGTTGAGAAAATGTGTGATGTGAACATGGCTGATTTGATGACATTCTGATATGAATTGAAATTTATATTCTGTTGCAGCCAACACTCCATAAACCTAGTATAATGGCACATATAGTTCGTGTTCTAAAGGGGGAGAAAACTGTACGCATGCACTACGCAAACTGTAGGTAATATATACTTTTAGTTTCTGAGCTTGGTGTGATTGTGGTATAAATTATGTATTAGTACATTTGACTATCTGACAATCTTGTCATGAGAATTTCATTTTGATGCATCCATATGCATTATATCTCTGCTTAATAGGGTTGCTACAGTTAATAACTACTTGTTTTATTTTTTCCCCTTTCGTGATCTCAGTACATATAATGCTGATTTCGATGGTGACGAGATTAACGTTCATTTTCCACAAGATGAAATTTCTCGGGCTGAAGCTTACAATATTGTAAATGCTAACAATCAATATGTGAAACCTACAAGTGGGGATCCAATTAGAGCTTTGATTCAGGTATTTGCATAAATTATTTATTTAATAAAGCCTGCTTAGTGCTGCAAGGCATAAGGATCTGGGTCAGGTTGTTTTCTGTAGTTGTATCCATGACTTCTAGGTCACAAAGCTACAACCGTATTGCTGAGCCTCATCTTCTATAGCCTTAATTAGTTAATGTGCACTATTTACAAATTTTTTTCTTTGGGGTTATTTCCTGATGTTTTTCCCCTCCCATTTTGAACTATTTTTCCAGGATCATATTGTAAGTGCTGCTCTTCTTACAAAAAAGGATACTTTTCTAAGTTATGAAGAGTTCAATCAACTACTGTACAGTTCTGGTGTATCCATGGCTGGGCTAGGCTCATTTTATGGCAAACATGGGCAGAAAGTTTTCATCTCAAATTCCGAGAGTGAAATGTTTCTGTTTCCTCCAGCAATATGGAAGCCTGAGCCCCTGTGGACAGGAAAACAGGTTGCTATATGTTAGTCTTAAATTTAAGACTTTTACTCTTCTGGTGTTAAAACAAATTACTTTCTAAATAAACTGCCAGAAGCTTTTTCATTTAGTCATTTTCCCTCTCTTGTATTAGTTCATAACAATTTATTTATCTATGGAGTCTGTATGTCTTGTATTACTTGGGTGTGATCTGCTTCTTTATTTTGAATGACATAATGGTTTTATTAAGTAAATGTGGTCTCTTTTGGTTTTCTAGGTTATCAGTGCATTGCTATACTATATCACCAGAGGTTCACCACCATTTACTGCTGAGAAGAATGCAAAAATCCCGTCTAACTTTTTCAAGACTCAGATCAGGAAGGGAAAAAGATACACCGAAGATACATCAAAAAAGAAGGATAAGCCTGATGAGGATAAATTATTGATATATAAAAATGATTTGGTGCGTGGTGTAGTTGATAAGGCTCAATTTGGTGACTATGGTATGATACATACAGTACAAGAACTTTATGGATCAAATGTTGCTGGCAACCTACTTTCAGCATTAAGTCGGTTATTCACTACCTTTTTACAGGTTTACTACCAATTCAGTAGTTTTGCAATTGTGATGTATTTTTTTAGTATTTATTTAGCCTGCATTCCAGCATGATTCTGATTTGTGTTGTGTCTTTCAGATGCATGGGTTCACATGTGGAGTAGATGATCTTATGTTAACAGAAGGAAAGGATGTTGAAAGAATGAATCAACTCAAAAGTTGTGAGATAATTGGTGACAGTGTTCATCGTGAATTCATTGGAGTGAAGAATAGTGACAATATAGGTAACTGAAATAAAATTATTTTATATTAATCATACGATTCTAAAATAATATTCCTTTTCCAGATATGATAACATTTATTGCTTGCAACATAGACCCACTTTAAGATGTATTAAAGTTCCTAGTTTTCTTTTATACCTGTGTTTTGTGAATCTATTAATGAGGCACCCACACCATTGACGACATCTTGAAAGAACAACCCCTGACGTGCCTTTTCAGTGAGCTAAATACACCTGCCCTGGAAGCTTTTCCAGCACATGACGGTGCATCTTTCTGCCATTTTGGCAGCACTTCCTGTGTAGTGGTCACCCATATCGACCACTCCTATCCTTGGAGTTTCATCCCCATTTGAGCCTGTTTGGGGTCACTTCCTTTGTTAACCAGAGTTTTTAGGTACTTTTTGGTTCCTATCTCTCTTGACAATGGCTTTCATTGGCCCCTGTCTTTGTCCCAGATGCGCTGGCCCCTGTCTTTGTCCCTGATGCACTGATCCCTGTCTTTGTCCCAGATGCATTAGTTTGAAGTTTAAATAATTTGGGTCTCAACCGTTTTGCCTATTGTTCCAAGACCGAAGGTAACTGTTGGGCTGGCTGAAGACGTGTGCTTGTGTCTTGAGATCAATATAATTTGGAAGCATTGACATTTGGTTACTATGTTCTGAATCAAACATGTCTTCCAAATGTGCCCTGAATAAACCATCATTGGTGGGGGTTGTTTTTTATTCTCATAACATTGTATTAATCATGCTAGTTTAGTCTTTGTACTTGTTATGGAAACTATTAGGATGTTTCTCCAACTTGCTATGACAGGTTGGCATTACGCATATGCTCATGCAATACTAAAAACATAAGAAAAACTTGTGCTCTTACAGACTTCATGAAAAATAATGGTTCACAGTTATCTTTTTTGGGGTACTTGGCATCTCCTTACTTCTAATTGGTTATTTCTGTGTAAAATTGTGATGTTCTAATATTTTTTTCATTTCAGATCCAGTCACATTGCAATTGAATATTGAGAAAAAAATACGCAGTAATGGAGAAGCAGCCTTAACATTGGATAGGAAGATGACAAGCAATCTTAACTCAAGAACAAGCTCAGGGATATTAAAGAAGCTACTATCTGAAGGAATATTGAAACCTTCAGGAAAAAATTGTATTTCTCTTATGACTACATCTGGAGCTAAGGGTAGTATGGTATGTGTATTTCTGTTCAGATTTTAATTTGTCCACGTCACTTTTTTTAGTTGTGTATTAGGATTAAGAGCACTTTTGATACTGCATGTGGCGTATTAGAAAAACCAAGAGTCTTCTATGAATATTATAAGTGGCAGTGTGGCACATATGTGTTTAATGCTACACACATTTGAAGTCCTAAAATTTTGTGCATATGACTGGAGTGAAATCCATTATTATGTGATTTATATAAATAAAAGATCCTATTGAAGCATAAGCAGATGATGCTTAGAATTCAAATTATATAAAATGCATATAGTTTTATCTTTGTTCTTTAATTTCTTTTTATTATAAGCTTTCGTTCATTTTCATAAATAAATAGTGTACATTGTACAAGATTGTAAATTTAGTTTAATACAAATCATTTATGTATTATGTTTATGGCAATTAGTGATTTCAAGTTGATTTCATTTTTAAACAGGTGAATTTCCAGCAGATATCTTCTCATCTAGGCCAGCAAGAGTTGGAAGGAAAACGAGTCCCACGCATGGTTTCTGGAAAGACCTTACCCTGCTTTCCTCCTTGGGATTGTTCCCCTAGAGCAGGAGGGTTCATTATTGATCGGTTTCTTACAGCCCTTCATCCTCAGGAATACTACTTTCATTGCATGGCTGGTCGTGAAGGGTATAAAAAAAACTTTTAGATAGAAAAAAGTTCATTCTAGACATTTTTGTTAAATTATGTATGATTGTGAATTGTTATAGTTTTATTCCATTGTCTTTGTGTATCTTGTCAATTCAAGGCTGATAGGGACTTGGGTATTATGGGTTGCCTATGTCCCGCATCGAGTAGTATTGGTGGAGTATTTAAGTGCTTGGTTCTCCCCTTTTAACCGCTAGCTTTTAAGGGTGGGTTCCTCAACGGCTTGGCTTGAGTGCTTATCAATTGGTATCAAAGCTGGTTGTTAATGTCTCGAAAAAGACTACTTATGAAGGGTTCTGAATGGTGGAGTGTTTTGATTGATGAGGAAATTGAGTGAAGTGTCGTAGAGTGTAAGCCGCCGAGATGTTGGCTCTCAAGGGAGGTGCTATGATTGGGACATGGGAATTATGGGGTGCCTATGCCCCACATTGAGTAGTATGGGATGCTCGGTGGAGAATTTAAGTCGTTGGTTCTCCCCCCTTAACAACTAGCTTTTAAGGGTGGGTTACCCAAATGCTTGGGTGCTTATCAATTGGTAACTTAGTTGGTTGTCAATGTCTCGAAAAAGTTTACCTATGGAGGGTTTTGACTGGTGGAAAGTTTTGACCAACAAGGAAGTTGAGTAAAGTGTCATAGACTGAGTTGCCTAGATGTTGTGTCCCAAGAGCACTGCTATGATAGGGACTTGGGAATTATGGGGTGCCGATGTCGCACATCGAGTAGTATGGGATGCTTGGTGGGGTATTAAGTGCTTGGTTCTTCCCCCTTAAAAACTAGCTTCTAAGGGTTGGTTTTCCAAGTGCTTGGGTGCTTATCAAAGACAGAGTAGATATAGTGGCACTTAATATCAGGATACATGTATATGTAACAGATGTTGGCAGAACCAATCAAAATATTTATTATTTAAATTTTATTAGCTAAGATTATCTCGGAAGATAAACTGAAAGAATTACTACTTCAAACAGAGTCTGAATTTCTACCTGGCCTGGGTGACATCACTGACATGTAGTTAGGTCATATAATTCACATTTTTTTATGCATAAGAAAGAATGTCAATGCATCATGTATTGCAGTCCTTGCATCTGTGCTGGTGCATGTGAAGGAGAGAAACATTACAACAATTGTTTCTTGCCATTGATGTATGTTTTTTGTTTTTTTTTTGTTATAAATTTATAAAGTAATGGAACATTTCGTTTGTTTTTTTTGTTAAAATGTCTGCGATATCTGTTATTCTCATCACTTGTTTATTGCAGATTTAAAACTGTTTCAGCAAATATTTTATTGAGTGTTTATTAGTCATGTTTGTGCCTTCTTCTATCCCCCCTTCAGAATTGAAATTTAGATCACTAATTACACCTATTGTCATTTGCATTTTTAGTGCAATAATTTGCACGAGTAATAATACTTGGACAAATTTATTTGAAAAACTGCTCATATGCTCCTTGGAAGCCATGTATGTTATGCTGTTCTCTTAATGGTTCAGTTTGTGCACACACCTTGGCAGCTTTTTCAACTATCTTTCCTTTATATAGATAGCTATTTTTCATGTATTTTTTGATTATTACAGACTTGTTATAATATGCCTTCTGAACAATTGTGTAGTTTTTTTTATCAAATTTTTCTATTAAAGTTCTTCAAATAGAAGGGAGTTTATTAAAGGAGTAAGAAAGGCCTATGAAAGTTTCAGTTAAAACCAGTAAAAAGACCGTCTATTTAAAATTTGGTTTTTGGTAGAGCCCAATGGAGTCAACTGTTCAATGTAGGGATGCCTACTAATGCTATAACTCTTGCTTATTGTTGATTGATTGTTCGTGTTTATTTGTGGTCCTTATGTTTGCATATTAACTATTAGAATCTTGTCCAAATTTGGCCTTACTTGGTTACAGACTTACAGCACTCTCCCTCCTACACTCCCTGAATGCATTCCTGTTTCTTTTGGCTTCTCTGTATGATGTTTACTACCCTTTATGCAAACGTCACTTTTGTTGATATGTTTTAATCTTTACACCAAAGGCAAAAAGTATTCTTGGTAATATGGCTTACATTTCTTAATTCCTAGATCCTAAACAAATGACCTCTTTGCTCCGCAGGCTAGTTGATACTGCAGTCAAAACATCTCGGAGTGGTTACCTGCAAAGATGCCTAATGAAAAACCTTGAGTGCCTTAAAGTTTGTTATGATCATACTGTCCGTGATGCGGATGGTTCAATTATTCAGTTTCACTATGGAGAAGATGGTGTTGATGTCCATCAAACTAGCTTTATCACCGAATTCGGTGCATTGTCAACTGTATGAACATGCTAATTATTTCCGAGAAAATCATAAATTACGCATACAACTTGTAGCTTGTTGTTATATGTTTCTCTTTTATTATTTTCAGAATAAAGAATTGGTTTTTAGCAACTATTGCCGTCAACTAGACAGATCCAGTCCATATATTAACAAATTGCCTGAGGCTCTTGAAGGAAAAGCAGAAAAATTCTCGAAACAGAGAAATCTTGGTTCTATGGAGCAAGCGGATTTCTTAAGATTGATGGAGCATAAGTATGTCTCATGTCTTGCTCAACCAGGTGAACCAGTTGGTGTATTAGCTTCTCAATCTGTTGGAGAACCGGCAACGCAGATGACGTAAGATTTTTTACATTGTCATGGATATTTCTTATTTTGTACATATAATGTGTGCCAAGGGGTGCCCTTTATGCTCAATCTGTTTCAATATTGAAGCACATGGAAAAGTATGAATTTGTTAGTGGTACCAGTCTTTTTTGAACCAGACTTATCAGTTATCTATATATATATATGGGGAGAGAGAGAGAGAATGAAGTTACTCTTAGAGTAACTCTATAAAGAGTTTTCTTTTAATTGTTTTAACGAGTAATTCATCTTTGACCATTAGATTATATTAGAGTATGTGATTGTATAATTTTGAAAACAATTTTGTAGTATGTTTGTAAGGGCTTTCACTCCTTCGAATTTCGTCTCTCAATCGTTCCCAAACTCCATCGCCGAGATGCTCGATGATTCGAACTATCTCCACTGACGGCAGCATGTAGAACCGGTTATCAAGTCCCACAAATTGCAGCGTTTCGTCATGAATCCCGTCGTTCTGCCTCGCTATCTCACAGAGGATGATCACATTGTTGATCATGTGAATCCTGACTATGAAGCTTGGGAAGTTTCGGAATCAGTTCTGTTGTGCATCCTTGGCTCGAATTACTCCTATAGGTTTGGGAGAAGATTCATGCGTATTTTAATCTCCATACGAAGTCTTGTGCTCGACAGCTGCGAACAGCGATCGTGCGGTTTTGCTTGACGGTAAATCCATCGATGAATATTTGCGTAAAATCAAAGGTTATGTCGATGAGCTTGCTGGTGTTGGAGTTCCTGATCGCCATGAGGAGTATGTTGACGTGCTTCTTGAAGGACTCCCGTCCGATTATGCGTTGATAATCTCTGTAATTGAGAGCAATAAGCGTACTCCGTCTATCGCCGAGATTGAGGCCTTGCTTTACGGTCATAAAACTCGTCTTGCTCGCTACAGTAAAGAAGCTCGGGTGCTTAATTCTCCGTCTTTGAACTACACTCAAGGCTATTCGCATAAAAATTCCTACAAATCTGGTCATCCTGGTGGTTCTCGAGGATTGTATGGCCGTGGCAATGGTCGTGGCGGTTTTCCTGATCGCAGTGCTGGACGCAGTGGTGGTGGCTCTGGTAGAGGTGGTGGTGGCCATTTTGCCAACTTTCATTGTCAAATTTGTCTCAAGTACGGGTCTAAATGCATTGATTGGGGCCCTAAACCTTTTAAGGTTTATGATGGATGGTTAATGAACAAGCAATTTCAAAAGGTAGTGAGGGATTGTTGGTTAGATTATCAGCCTATGGGGTGGGGTGGTTATGCTTTAAAATGCAAGCTTCAGCATCTTAAACAGAGGCTGAAAATCTGGAGTAAAGACAACATAGGAGACCTGTGCAGCAAAGTCAAACAGCTTCAACAGAAACTAAATGACTTGGAGAATTCTATGCCAGCTCAACCTTCTGAACAACAAGTCAAGGAGCTCAAGAAAACCCAAGCTGACCTTTGGGAAAAAGCTACTATGCAGGAGTCTATTGTGAGGCAGAAATCAAGATGCAGATGGATCAAAGAGGGGGACAACAACACATCCTATTTTCATAGAGTTATTAATTTGAGGAGGAGGAGAAATGCTTTGAGGGGGATGCAGATTGGTGACACCTGGGTGGAAAATCCTAACATTATAAAGGCTGAAATCCTTCATCATTTTCAGAACAGGTTCAATGAGCCTCACTTGAGCAGACCTAACCTGGATGGGGTTTCGTTTAAAAGTCTGACTTCTACTCAGAGAGAAATTATGATTGAACCTTTTAAAGAGGAAGAGATAAGGTGTGCTGTGTGGGCCTGTGGCAATGACAAAAGCCCAGGGCCAGATGGTTTTAATTTCAGATTTATTAAGCACTTTTGGAAGGAATTGAAGCCTGAATTCCTAAGATTTATAGCAGAATTCCATGTGAATGCTTCTTTCCCCAAGGGTCTCAATTCCTCTTTCATTGCTCTTATCCCTAAGATTAAGGACCCTCAATCCTTCAATGATTTCATACCCATCTCCCTCATTGGATGTGTCTACAAAATCATTGCTAAACTACTGGCTAACAGACTCAGCAAGGTCATGAACCACCTCATTGATGAAAGGCAAACAGCCTTTGTGAAGGGTAGACAGCTGCTCCATGGTGTTTTAATTGCCAATGAGGTGGTTGAGGAGGCTAGGAGGTCTAAGAGGCCTTGCATGGTGTTCAAAGTGGACTTTGAAAAAGCTTACGACTCAGTGTCTTGGCAATTTCTGTTTTATATGATGGGAAGAATGGGGTTCCATGATAGATGGATTGGTTGGATTAAGGGGTGCCTCACATCAGCCTCTATATCTATTCTTGTGAATGGAAGCCCTACCTCTGAATTTAAGCCTCAAAGAGGCTTGAGACAAGGGAACCCTTTGGCCCCCTTATTGTTTGTCTTGGTGGCTGAAGGCTTGACAGGAATGATGAGAGAAGCTTCAATCAAAAACTGCTTTCAAAGTTTCTTGGTGGGGAAGCATAGGATCCCAGTGAACATCCTCCAATTTGCTGATGATACTATATTTTTTGGAGAAGCTTCTATGGATAATGTCAAAGCTGTGAAGGCCATTCTTAGAAGCTATGAGATGGTTTCAGGCTTGAGAATTAACTTTGCAAAGAGCCACTTTGGAGCAATTGGCCAATCTGAAGAATGGTGTTGTTCTGCTGCTGATTACCTTAATTGTGCCATGCTTCAATTCCCCTTTTGCTACCTAGGGTTGCCTATAGGCATTAATCTGAGAAGAAAGATGGTGTGGGAGCCTATCATTAGAAAGTTTGAGGCTAGGTTGAACAAGTGGAATCAAAGGAGCATCTCTATGGCTGGAAGAATCACCCTTATCAATGCTGTTTTAACAGCATTACCCTTGTTTTACTTGTCTTTTTACAGGGCTCCCTCAGCAGTGATTAATAGATTAAATGCTATTCAAAGACATTTTCTGTGGGGTGACAATTCTGAAGGAAAGAAGATTGCTTGGATAGCTTGGAGTCATGTATGTTCATCTAGAGAAAGGGGAGGTTTGGGTATTAAAGATATCAAGGCCCTCAACAATGCTCTTTTAATTAAATGGAAATGGTTGATGTTCCAGCAAAGTGATCAGCTATGGAGCCGTATTCTGAATTCTAAATACAGAGGCTGGAGAGGCTTGGAAGGGGGGCCACCAAAGCCTAATTTCTCTCATTGGTGGTCTGACTTGAGATCCATTAACCAGCATGGGTGTATGGCTGAGGTTTCTAAGCAGTTTATTTGGAGGCTGGGAAGAGGTGATCAAATTCTGTTCTGGGAGGACTATTGGATGGATGGGGGGATGGCTCTTAAAGATAAATATCCAGAGCTATATCGTATCTCCTTGCAAAAACAGCATACAGTAGCAGAGATGGGCTCTTTCTGTGAATCGGGGTGGGAATGGAAATTCTCTTGGAGGCGCAATCTGTTTGACAATGAAATGGGGATAGCCTCAGATTTTATTGATCAGACTGCTGTCATCAATTTAAATGTTTTGTCAAAGGATAGCTGGGTGTGGGGAGCTGCTTCTTATGGGATATTCTCTTCTAAATCTGCTTATCTTTGCATTAAAGCTGAGCAGTCAACTGAAGATCATCAGCTTGGTTTCTGCCAGCTGTGGGATACTAAAATTCCTCCTAGAGCCTTAACCTTTGCGTGGAGATTGCTTTGGGATAGGCTTCCTACTAAGGAGAACCTATCCAGGAGACATGTTGATCTTGCCAATGACTTATGCCCCTTCTGTCAAAGCAATTCTGAATCTGCTTCCCATCTGTTTTTCACTTATCAAAAAGTTCTGCCTTTGTGGTGGGAATTTAACACCTGGGTTAAGGAGGATAGAGCTCTTCACTGCAGGCCCATGGATCATTTCCTTCAGCAATCTTCCATAGCAGGTTCGAAGGCTTCGAATACAAGAAGGAAAATTTGGTGGATAGCAGCTACACGGTCCATATGGAAGCTCCAAAATGATGTGATCTTTCATAATCAGCCTTTCCACATTTCTAAGTTGGTGGATAACACTAACTTCCTCACTTGGTCCTGGCTGAGGGGGTGGGAAAAGGACTTCAATGCCCCTTTTCATCAATGGTCCTCAGCCATGCCTATGGCCTTTATTTAGTTTGTGGTCTGCTGGGTTAAGGGTTATGGGGGATTCTTGTAGGGCATTTGTGTTCTGTATTTTTGGACTCATGTTCCTGGAGACATTATCTCCTTCTTATCATGTAGTACCCCTGGTACTATTATTTGATTAATATATATATTATCTTTGCAGTTAAAAAAAAACATTGCAAGTGTTTGCCACTTTCGGTCTGACACGAGTTTTTAGCCTCATGAATCACTCACCTTTGATCTTGCCACACTTCAACCAGTTCCCTACTCCTCTGGTTTTGCCAGGGCTTCCAATACCTGGATTAATCCCAATTCCAATTCCAAAGTTGCTGTTCCAGCATCCAAGCTATGCTTACCATTTCCTCCTCTCATGGGAATGGTTCTGCTAGCTCCACTTGGATTTCAGACTCTGGAGCTAGCTTCCATGTGACTGGTGAATCACAGAATATCAAGCAGTTCACTCACTTTGATGGACCTGATCAAATTTTCATAGGCAATGGTGAAGCTTTGAGTATCTCTGGTTCCCGCTGCTTCCCTCAACTTTTTCCATTCCCTTTGTTACTCTTTTCAACAAGGATCCTGATTTTCAATTCCTTGAAACCTTTGGCTGTGCCTGTTTTCCCTTGTTGAGGCCTTATCATACCCACAAACTCAATTTTCGATCTCAAGAGTGTCTATTTTTGGGATATTCCTCCTCCCACAAAGGCTATAAATGTCTGTCTTTATTTGGAAGAATCTATGTTTCCAAAGATGTTCTGTTTAATGAGTTGAGGTTCCCTTATTTTGACCTGTTTCCTTCCTCTTCTAACTCCATCAAGAGTCTTGATTCCTATTTCAGTCTAAATCCTAACCTGTCTCCACCTTTTGTAGTTTGTGTGCCTCAATCTTCTCAGCTTTCTCCTTCTCATTCTCTTTTTGCACCCCTTGCTCCCCCTATTCCTATCCATTTGCCTACAACCTCTCTTCTTGTGTCTCATCCATCCACTTCTTCTGAGTCTACATCTATTCATCCTCAAACTTCAGAGTCCACAACCCTTAGTGCACCCTCTTTTGACTCTGTTTCAGCACCTAATTCTATACTAGTTAATACTCACCTATGCAAACAAGATCCATGTCTGGAATTCACAATCCTAGACTACATCCTTCTTTATTTCTTACTCATTCTGAACCTAAAACTGTGAAACAGGCCCTGAAAAATGCAGATTGACTTGCTACCATGCAACAAGAGTATGATGCTTTGCTGAAAAACAAAACTTGGGACTTAGTTCCCTTACCTTCTAATAGACAGACTACTGGGTGTAAGTGGGTTTTCAGAGTAAAGGAAAATGCTGATGGTTCCATCAACAAGTTCAAAGCAAGGTTGGTAGCCAAGGGTTTTCATCAAATTCATGGCTTTGACTTTCATGAGACATTTTCTCCTGTGGTCAAGCCTGTCACCATTCATATTGTTCTCACTCTTGCACTGTCACATGGGTGGGAATTATTTCAGCTTGATGTGAATAATGCTTTTCTAAATGGGCTTCTTGAAGAATCTGTATTTGACATAGCCTCCTGGTTTTGAAGTTGCAGATAAATCCCTAGTCTGCAAGCTCAACAAAGCTCTCTATGGCTTAAAACAGGCTGGCTCCATGGCAGTGTTCTGATAGGCTGAAATCTACTCTTCTTCAATTTAGATTTGTGGGGAGCAAATGTGACACTTCCCTTTTCATCTTCAGGCAACAGGTGCATATTGTCTATCTTTTAGTCTATGTGGATGATATCATCATCACGAGCAGTTCTACTTCTCTTATTCAGCAGCTCACAACCAAACTATACACTGCTTTCTCTCTCAAGCAACTTGGTCATTTGGATTATTTTTTGGGCCTTAGAGATCAAGTATCTACCTAATAACTCTATACTGATGACTCAGAGTAAATATGTTCGTGATTTACTCCACAAAACTCACATGGTTGAAGCTCATTCCATTTCTTCCCCTATAGTCTCTAATTGCAAGCTATCTCGACATGGTGCTGATATTTTTCATGATCCAACTCTATACAGATTAGTGGTTGGTGCCTTACAATATGCTACTCTTACTAGACCTGAAATTAGCTTTGCTGTCAATAAAGTTTGTCAATTTATGGCTGCATCTCTAGACTCCCATTGGGCAGTAGTGAAATGAATCTTAAGGTATCTCAAGGGTACTTTGTTTCATGGACTACTTCTTTAGCCTGCTCTTGTTACAAAACCCTTGGTTCTTCGCGCGTTCTGTGATGCTGACTGGGCATCTGATGTGGATGACAGGCATTCTACCTCAGGGGCTGCCATCTTTCTTGGCCCAAACTTAATATCTTGGTGGTCTTGCAAACAAAAGGTCACATCCAAGTCCAACACTGAAGCTGAGTATTGTAGTTTATCTCAAACTTCCACTAGTTAACATGTATTCAAGCTCGAGTTGCAAGCTCCCTTCACTACTCCTGTTCTTTTTTTGTGATAATTAGAGTGCCGTATCCATTGCTTACAATCCTGTGTTTCACAGTCGTACCAAACACGTGGAAATTGATGTCTTCTTCGTAAGAGAAAAATTCTGGCAAAGCAGCATTCAATTGTGCATATCCCAGCTCTAGATCAGTGGGCTGATGTGCTGACCAAGCCCCTTTCTTCAGCAAGATTTGAAGTTCTCGGGGACAAACTCAATGTGAAGAGTGTTTCTTCTGAAAACTCTTCCCCTTGAGTTTGAGTGGGGTATTAGAGTATGTGATTGTATAATTGTGAAAACATTTTTGTAGTATGTTTGGAAGGGCTGTTAGCTTTTGCTAACAACACCCCTCTAGTGTTAGACAACTGGTAATATGTTTGTAAGGGCTGTTAGCTTTTGCTAACAGCTCCTCACTAATATTAGGCAGTCAGTTTCTGTTATTGTTAGTTCAGAGGTTCAGATGTCTATATATACCTCTGTTGTAACTAACTCTAACTAACTTTTCAGATTGAAATAATATCAGTTTCCTTTCTCTCTAATTTTCTGTCTTTCTCTCACTTTCTCGAATAGATTAGAAGAAAATGAAGGGTGATGATAAGTAACTCTTCTTGAGTTATTCTTTGGGTTAACTTATCCCTTCTTTTGAAGTCAAATAGCTAAAAAGTGAGATATAAGCTTCAAAACAAAGATCCAAATCATAACAGCCACTAGAACAACAAAATATTGGCTGCTCAAATTCAGCAGTATAGCCCCCCAGCAAGCTATTCTTGCGATTCATGGTGCCATTCAAGCACCAAAACAATTTACTCAACGATTTTGTTAGGATATAAGAAGGGAGAGCTAGTTAAGATAGTTAGACTATTAATGAATTAGTTAGTTAGTGAGAGGGGTTTATTAGATATAAATAGGGGAAGAAGGATAGGAGAGGGGGAGATTTTTTGTCATTGTAAATTGAGCATTAGCTCTTTGTGAAAGGAGAAATCCTTTGTGAAGGGGAAACCCTTGGAGGAGAGTTTTCTCTCCTATTTTCTATTTTTTTCTTACTAGTCAATAAAATCCTTTCTTTTCTTTCTCAATTCAATTCTTGGTTCCTAACAGATTTGCATCGTCAGCTGCACTATTTGAATCAAATCATATAGTATTGTGAATTGTACTGTGCTGGTAGCAATGCTTGACAAATCTCCATTCAAATATTGTTTTCTTTGGAGAATATTTCACCTCTTCTTGATGAGCCTGTTGCTATTCTTTTGTTGTTTTCATACATGATAAGTTAATTTTAATGTGGAAGTGTTTAAACAGCATGAAACAACGCCTTAATAGGCTGATACCATATGTCAAAGTGACACCACGGTACTGGTTTATATAGACTGAGGTGAATACTGATGATAGCTGAATGCTGGATTATCTTCTTACAACATCACCTACACTGTTTATGTTTAAAGAAAACATAGAATAGGAGGATAGCTGTTTGACAGAACAAGTGATGTCTGAAGTCAGCTCCTCTCTTAGCTTCAGATATGAATTTAATGGTTTTTGTTTGATCTAAACATCATAAAAGCTTTATGTAGGGTTTCATTGTAGGTTTAATGAGTTTATGAAATGACTTGCCCATGAGGTAAACTAACTCTATCTTAATTAACAAGTATGACAACATAAAGTATTAGAGAAGCTGCAGTGGTTTCTGGTGATCCCATGGAAAATTATTATTTTAATTTTCATGGTGAAATCTTGAAATGTGGACAACTTATGTATTCCTGGTGAAAGTTTAAGCCAAACTAACACGAGCAGTGACTTTATTTGCATCTGGTGTTTATATAAAATCTTAAGCTTTCCCTTTATGGTCTGCTAGAAGCCTAGAACTTAATTCAGGGAAGGTGTTTTTTTTGGCAGCTATGAATTTCTCAATAATTTTTTTTGGTGAAGTTTCTCAATAATGATTAAGACTTGATTTGTATATATGTGTGGCTGGTTAATCCTATTTGCTTATTTTTGGCTTCCCCCCCTCCCCCCCAGCTTGAATACTTTCCACCTTGCTGGTCGAGGTGAAATGAATGTGACACTTGGAATTCCACGCTTGCAAGAAATCCTGATGGCTGCTGCACGTGATATCAAAACTCCATTTATGACATGCCCCTTGAGACATGATAAATCTATGTGAGATACTGATATTGTTCTCTATTGTATTTGTGTGTTCATTATTTTTGTTCCTGAAAACTTATTGCTTTTTCTACAGACATGTATAGGTGTTTGATGCTGTTGTTATTTGCAGGAAAGATGCTATTTGTCTCGCTGATAAGTTGAAGAAGATTACTGTAGCTGACATAATTAAGAGTATGAAAGTTTCTGTTGTACCAGTAACGGTTCTTGGTGGTCAAGTTTGCAGTATATATAAACTTGTGATGAAGCTATATAAATCTAAACAGTATCCAGAATACACTGATATTACCCTTGACGACTGGGAGGAAACTCTAAGGGTTAACTTTGTTAGAGAGTTGGAGGATGCCATTCAAAATCACATGACATTGCTTTCTAAAATTAGTGGCATAAAAAAATTCAAGACTGATCCACAATCAAATTATTCAAACAGCTCTGAAGATGCTCACAGCAATGGATCAGAATCTGAGAAAAAAGGTCAAAATAATGATGACGACGATGAAGATGGTGGTGGTGTTGAAGACACTGAAGGGTATGAAGATCTTGGATCAGATGCACAAAAGAGAAAACTACAAGGTACTGATGAGGTTGATTATGAGGATGGTCCTGAAGAGGAAACACATGATGGTGAGCTGTCAGAGGAAATTGAAGGTGATGAGGATGGCAGTGATGTTGATGCCAATGAGAATTATAACAATGTGACAGATGCTAATAATTCTGAAGGACTTGAAAAACCCTCCAAGTCCAAGACTATTGATGAAAAACAAAATTTGAAACGAGAAAAGAAAAAATCTGAACCAACAACAAAAAAATATGACAGGGCAATTTTTGTGGAAGCCAAAGGGAAGCATTTTGAGATCCACTTTAGATTTACTGGTGAACCTCACATTTTGTTAACTCAGGTACTTTTTGTTGCATCTAATTTCTGTTTAATATGCTGTATAAATTTTGGGGTTGATGTGTTTCTTTATGATATCAAAGTTTGGGTTGTTATTGCCTATCAGATGGGTCATTCAACACTATAAAAAGTTTATTTTTTATATTCTAGGACATTATATATGCCTAGAAGCACAGTACCTTCTACCTACACTAATCAAGTCCATTAAAATGCATATGGTGGTGTCTTAACATTTTTTTTCCTACCATAGTGTGGGTGTTTCAATGCTGCCACTGTCATATGAATAGCTTAATGTTTTGTAAAATGTAATTTTGCAAAGTCAGTGTTAGTTACTTTTACATCCAGAAAACATGGTGATGTTAGTGCCATTCCTCAATCTTTTTCTTTTCCGTTGTATGAGCTCTCTGTTATTACTTTCTGACTTGAAAAAATCTATAATGAATTTGTACAGTTGGCTTTGTTTTAGTGTCCAGTTAGCAATTTGATATTTGAAAATGACAACTTGTGTTGCTTTGGTCCTTGAAGATGTGCCTTCATACAAATCCCCCCATCTCCACCCCCCCACCCCCCATAGTGATAGGGATTGTTAAGTACACTCGTGTGACATTATTTGTCAATTAAATTACTTAGAATCACTAAATGATTAAAGTTTGAGAAATTTTGGGATTTACACACATTAGGGACATCCATATGTGAGAGAAAGAGTGGGAAAATTTCATTCTTGTCTAGTATTTTAGAGATGACAAAGGCAATCTAGTTGTCAAATAACTTTACATGTGTGCTTCATGTTCCTCACTATCCTATCTGTATGTCTCACTAATACCGACTCATTGAAGGATTAGCTTGTTATAAAGTTGTCACTTTTAGGGACCAAATTGTATGGGAACTTGATTATAAACTATGAAAACTGTGAAGTGAACTATGGTTAGGAATTAGGAAACAAATATGACTGCTGTTTCTTGTTGGGTGTATATGTCATATTTCTATTTTGCTTATAAAACTCGACTGTTTTCAAAACAACTATATGCAGATTGCTCAGAGGACAGCCAAGAAGGTTTGCATCCAAAATTTTGGAAAGGTTGGTGAATGTAAAGCTATTACATGCAAAGAAAGTGGAGTAATCTACTATGGTAAAGATGGCAGAAAAAGGATTGAGATTTCAGCCTCAGAGAAAGAACAAATACCAGCACTTCAGACATCAGGGGTACATTTTAAAACATTTTGGGAGTTGGAAGATGATCTGGATGTTAGGTACATTTATTCAAACAACGTGCATGCTATGCTAAATGCTTATGGGGTGGAAGCAGCCAGGGAAACCATCATCAGGGAAGTGCAGAATGTTTTCAAGTCTTATGGTATATCAGTAAATATCCGACACTTGACACTCATTGCTGACTTTATGACGCACACTGGTAGCTATCGCCCGATGAACAGAACGGGGAGCATAGCAGACTCTACATCCCCTTTCATCAAAATGTGTTTTGAGACGGCTGGCAATTTTATTGTTGAAGCAGCTTATCATGGGCAAGTGGACAACTTGGAGACACCATCTGCTAGAATTTGTCTTGGTTTGCCAGTGAAGATGGGAACTGGGTGCCATGACTTGATACAGAAGCTGGAGATATGATCTGGCTGGCTTGTTCCTTCAGCTTTAGACTTTTGGCCCTCACATGCCTGGAGGTCATGCCAAATTTTGATACCATAATTATTGTGTTGTGCGACTAAATGCCAAAATTTCATGGCCATTTTTATCTGGCTTCAAAGTAATTTTGTTTGGATGTAGTAGTAGCATAGTTTGAAATGCCATTCCTCGTCCCATATCTATACATAGGTGGTTTTCATGGGGCCTTGATTTTCCCATTTGGTCTGAAGTGTATGTTTTCACCTAATTTAAATATTTTTGCTCCAAAATAATGGCTCCTATCCCATCAAGTGTGGTTGGTTATATCAATCACATGATGCTATTGGGTTTTCTTTAAATATTTTTACTGTTTTGCATATTTATTGACGATCAATCCATGTGGGATCTCGACAATTTGTTCACAAAGTATTTTGAAAAGCAAACCATACGGTTAACTTCGAGGATTGAGTAAGATTGACACATTTATAAATTGGAGTACTGTCATGAACGACTTGTGTTATATTCTAGGAGAGACACAAGGATGAAAGGAACCGTTATATTCGTCTCTAACTTTGCCTGTCATAATATCCAATTTTCATGCATTAAGGGAATAATGTCATCGATTGAATGGTTTAGTCAAGTGAATTAATTTTAGAGGATTATTACTCGTGGTTAGTATTTATTGCATATCTAGGTTGTTTAGGAAAGTTTAGTGCGGACTGAAAAGAAAGTTATTCATTTTCTTATATAGTGATATTTAAGGGAGATTATATATTAAGTCATTATACTAAATGTTATATATATATATATATATATATACATATATATATATATATATATATATTGGCAGCGGACCGGGCCAATCGGTCCCGCTTCTTACACGGATCAAATAAATTGGTTCGCCTCTGCCCCGCAGATCCCGCGGGTCAAACAGGCCGGTTCGCGGGCCTAATTTTAAAAAAAATTTAATTTTAATAAAAATACAATACAATAAAATTAAGTTCAATACAAATGTAAATAAAATCTCAATAATTAGTCAATTATATCAATAAAATAAATAATGTCTCAACAAAAGAAAATTCAAGCAATAAATCTAAAATATGAAATTTAAACATCTCTAACAACAAATGATTCCATATTTGAAATAGCTTGAGGTTTCTCCATATCTGATGTGAGCTATTTTTTATAATAAAAATATATTGAAATATCTTTAAAAATATTTATTTAACAATTATTTTTGGCTTAAATGATAAGAATTGATATTTTTATTATTTATGACTTGCAGATATGAAAAAGATAGATTAAAAGAGAAAAAGATTGAGAAAATATCAAAAAGGAAGATTTTTAGCATGTTATCACTTATATTTTTTTATCTTAATTTTTTATTTCTATTATCTTTTATTTATCTTATCTTATCCTTTTTTATCTTTATCATCTTTTAATTTAAATCTTTTATTTTTATCTTTAAATCTTTATCTTATCTCATATATTTCTTTATCTGTTGTTTTAAAAGAAAAGTTTAAAGTGAAAAATAGAAAATTAAACCTAATATAATTGGGTCAACGTCACATATGCGGGCTGCGAGCAACCTGTGGACCCCGCGGGCCAAACCTGCATTGTCCGCGGGTTAAGCGGGGCGGGCTCAAAAATATGACATAACCATGAACCGTTTAAAAAAATTGGTCCGTAACCCACACAGACCGCGGGCCAATCCATGGACTTGGGCCCGTTTACCCACCCCTACTGATAATAATAAACATTGACCCCATGGCAAATTAGCGTAATTAAACTTAACAAAATAAATGAGACACCGTTTAGCGTGTATTTTAATAAAGTGCACAATCAATTGTTTGAAAATGATATCAAATAGATCATAGTGATGCCAAGTTGGCAACAAGCAAACTACTTTGTTGGTTTTTACTTCTGAAGATAAACTGTATTTAACACTTCGATTGAACTTCAAATTGAATTAAATATTAATAAGTCAAATCAATTTAAATCGAACTTGATTAAGTTCAATGTATTTTCATTCCTAACGAGTCCATTCGTTATAACATAGGACTTATTAGTTAATTCATTTTTGGTAGCCCCAATAGTATTACACCAGATTTAAGAACTTCAACAAAATCTTCTCTTCATTGGTGTAATCTCTAAGAACATAAAATAAATGAGTTCTACAATTATCTCATAATTCCTAAAAGTTGTTAAGTATTGTTATACTATAATTAAGTTATAATTCTTGTATAAAAATTTTCATGTTAATTATTCTAATGAAGGATTTAAATAAAGAGTAGAATAATTGATTAGAGAATCAATAATGACTGTAAATTATGATTATCAAATATATGTATAATAAAATCTAAAGTAAAATACAATTTAAACATCGATTTTTCTAATTAATGGTTATTATTGTATTTTATCGTCTAAAGTACACTCTCCTTACTTTAAAAGGAGTCAAATCCAATGATGAATCTATATAATAACTTAGTCTAAAAATTCCATTAGCTACTCCCGTAACTTAGTCTAAAAATTTCATTAGCTACTCCCATAAGAGAGGGTTATTCTTCTTGTACCCATACAAGTTTCTTCTACACCCAGCAAGTGTACTCATACAAGTTTCTTCTACACCCAACAAGTGTAGTGAAAAGATCAAATTATCTTTCACTTAAAAGTCAAATACACCATCCCTTCCCACACCCATATAAGTTTCTTCTACACTCAGAAAGTGTAGTAAAAAGATCAAATTGTCCTTCACTTAAAAATCAAATACACCATCCCTCCCTACACCAATCACTTACGCCTCCTTCATCCTTTTGTGTCCCTCCTTCCTCTCCCTGCTGCGTCGCGAGTTCATCCTTCCCCTCTGTTATTCTTGCTGCATTCTTTCATTCCATCTCGCCTCTTCGCCGTGAGTACCCTAGTCCGTAATTTTTATTTTTGACTGCGTTAAACCATACAGATTGATAATTCGTATGATACATGTGTAAAGGAAATTCGTATGACCACACAGATTGGTTAATCCATATAATTCATACGGATTAACAATTTGTATGGATTACCAATTCGTATAGATCATATCGATTCCCAATTTGTATTTTTGTCCATTTTAAATAATTTTTATTTAATAAATTTGTTTATTTAAAAAATCAATGTATAAATTGTTATTATTTAATTATTTTATAAATAACTATTTTTGTTAATTTTAAATATTTATTTAATTTAATTAACTATTTTTGATTTTTTAATTTAATTTTTTTATTTAATAATTATATTTATTTAAAAATCAATGTATAAATTATATTGTTATTTAATTATTTTATAAAAAACTATTTTAATACTTTTATATATTTAAAATAATTATTTATAAAATTGTTAAATAACAAAAAATTCCCAATTTTTATAATTATATATTTTAAAATTTATGTAAACAAAAATAGGTAATATTGTATAATAATTTTTTTATTAATATATTTACATAAATATTATTACATTAGTACTATTAAATATTTATATAAATAGTAATTGGAAGTATAAAAAATATATAAATGAATTTCTTCATTCATTTATAAATATATAAAAGTATTAAAATAGTTTTTTTATAAAATATTAAAATAGTCATTTATTAAAAATTAAAAATAAAATTGTATTTTGATTTTGATCATATATTTTAGTTTGCATGAAATAGCGATTTGAAGTATAAAAATTTTAAAAATGAATTTGTACATTGATTTATAAAATAATTAAATACTTATTTATGAATTTTTTAATAGTAATTTACAAAATAGTTAAAATAAGATTGTAGTTTCATTTTGATGATATATTTTAGTTTGTTAGATTAATCATTTAATGTTAATTTAATTTTTTATTACATATGTTAAAATATATTACATTTAATAATACAATAGGGTTTTAGAAGATTTTTTAGTTACTTTGTAGTTAGTTTTTGAGTAATAGAAAGAAAATATTTTTGTTGTGAAATATAAAATTCAACTATTAATTGAAAGATGACATTAATTGATATTAATGTGCAAATTTGTAGATTATTGTTAGAACCAGAGGATTGCGTTAGACTTTAGGTAGAGTTTTCGGAAGAGCCTTAGGTAAACAAGTTATTGGTGATGAGTAATAAGCCCCTCAACATCGAAGGCCGATAGCATCAACACCTAGACAATGGGCAGCTACAACTGTTGCTGAGGATGTTGACCATGTGGGTCATGTTGTTGACAAGGTTCATGAGGACCCTCATGTAGGTGCTAATATAAAGGATTTTCCAGGTGGGCTCCATGATACATCAGTGTTGATGTCATATGCTGATCATGTGGCAGCTAGAGTTTAGGCAAGAGAAAGTAGTTATTTGTTTAATTATAGCATATTTGAATAAGATATATTATACCAGATCCACCTAAGTTTCTCGTTCACTCAACATCTATGCCACAACCACTTGCATTTGTAGCTGTTGATGCAGACATGCTTCGACATGCAATGGTATAATATATTTTCAATTCACTATTACTGATTTTTTGTTACACGGTTCCAATATTTGTTATTGAGGTCGTTATCAATGTCGTAAGCCGCTAGCCAAAAGATACCAGAAAGCTTGGAACACATGATCAACATGAGGATGGCCACTATTGGAACAGATGCATACACTCTGCCTGAGCACTATCTAAGATTAGCCAGAGGTTTCATTGAGCAAGGAAATGTTTATGTTTGCTCCAGACGAAGGAGCGATACAAATGACAAAGATGGTGGAGGACGAAGACGATGATAGATGGGATTGACTGAGTACTGTAGGACATTTGCATGCATTATGATTGAATACTATTTAATATTTTCATTATTTGATTGACTATGTATATGACTATGGTTAACATTTCCATTTCTTTAGAATTTGACTATCATGTTCTTCCGCTAAATATATTATGTTAAACTATATTATTGATAGGGTAAGAATCTATAACCTAACCTAACCCAAATCTTAAACTCTAAAACCCCTACTCTCTAGATCCTAACCCGTAAACTGTAAACCATAAACCCTAATCCATAAACCCTAAATCTTAAATCATAAACCCTACACTCTAAACACTAAACCATAACCCTTACATCTAAATACTAAACACTAAACCCTAAATAATAAAACCTAAACCCTAAAACATTAACCCTAAACCTTAAATCCTAAACCCTAAACATACATTTTATAAAATTAACCTTATATGATCGTTTGTTTTTTTATATATATATATAATTAACCTTATACATTTTGTTGTTTACCATTAATATGAATCCTTAATCAGGTATATAGATGGAAACCTCATTAACCTTTAGTCTTATCATACTAGAAAAATGCAAATACATTGATATTTGCTTTTGCTTTGTCTATAAGTCTATTATTTGTCATACACTTTTATAAATTTTCTTGGCACACGTACCATACCTTGTAAATGATACAATTGTAGTAATTTTTTGTTGTGAACTTAGAGCATTTACTCTTCCTTTCATCTTTGCTAAACCTACCTTTTTGCTAATCTGAATATTTGAACAGCTCAATCATACTTCATAATTAATTTTATGAACTCCATTCAAAGACATGTTAATTCCCACATTACATGCATTATCCATATTGTCACAACTATTTAAGTTATAAACATTTTCCAAACAATAACAAAAGGTTCTATCTTCTCCTAAATCAACATATTGTGTAGTTAACCTCATGTAATTAGTATACTGGTGCATTCAACTAATATAAGGAGTAGGCCATTATTTTGCTTGATAATGAAAATGTGTTGACCATAACAAAGCTGTTGGCAGCAAATGACAACCATCTCTTAGAAATATTTGTTACAAAGACAAATACATATTCAAATGTTCATAACATATGTTATAATAAAACAATTAACAAACATGATGGTCATTGCTATACCTGAACAAAATGATTGTCACACACATGACCAATACATATAATGTGATGAACAAAACTATCTATTGGTGGTAGACTTCTAAGAGGGAAAAATATCATGCTTTGTTGGAGAGAAAGAGAAATAAGGAGGACGCTATACCTTAATGCAATCACATAACCCATTGCACATAACAATTTTAATCAGTATTATTAAAAAAATATTTATCCATGAATATGTAACGCAAAAATCTTATATACCATTGATAATCCATCAACAAGTAGTGACCGCTTTAACTCCTCATATCTATCTATGCCACCAAGCAGGTGTATATACTCATCAGACCATTGTCCAAGTTCTTTAGCAAATGATTACGAACCGAAGACCATGAATCTTCACCCATACCTAATAAGGTAGTAATTATACGACATTCACAATTACCATCAACTTGGACATTGACAATGCTTTCAATGAAATCATGAATGCATGGATGAAATTGATCCAACATTGGCATCTTCCTCTTTGGTTTGGTTTGTTCAGATGATGATGCAGAATGTTTCAGTGTGGAATTGCTATTTTGCACCGAATGTAATGCATCTACATACTCCCAGTAAAATGGATCACGCTTCATTGATCTTTGTTGTTTGGTCATCTATTTCTTTTGAGCACCTTTTGTTTTGACCTTTTTAGGAGGAGCAAACATAAAATTTAGATAAGGGTAGGTAATTTCCCAAAGCTTACTCTTTAAAGTCACTTTGCCACATACATCAAGCTCTTCAAACCACTTCGATATGGCTTCCATCTCTTCGGTTATGCAGATTTCGGGCTCAGATAAATCTTGGTCTGAAAAACTTAGCCTCCGCCAAAAATATGGATTGTGTCAAGTGGTATGCTACCAACAACATATCTAGCTAGCTCACATGCACATGGAAGACCATGAGTAGTTCTCATAATACATTCACAACGAGAATTGTCAATGCTAGCATAATTCACTCGCTCAAACTTAGCAACAATATGGTTTAATGTATACCTTTATACCATGTCAATTAGTCTCTTGTATAAGGTAACTTTAAAAAACATGTCCGACCACATGTGTGCTTGTCTCAAAAGATGCCTTAATTTTAGTTTGTTGTAGAGTGATCATGTTGTTCATGGCTTCCCAAACACTACATATGTCTCCAAGGCTATTCTACAGTAGTCCATTTAAGGCCCAATGTGTAGACTCAACCCCGCATTTGAAACACACAAACAATTATTTTTATCTATTAATGTGTTCTTATGAAAACCAAAATACATTTACAATTTTTATAGCTGTTAGTTGTTGTATTTCCTAGATGCATCACCTTATTCGTCCAGACTTTAACAAATCTTTGCTTGTGGGGAATCAATCATGTTTGTTTGACATAGTCAACAAACATTGGCCATGATGAGCAATCAATTTCAAACTTCATAGGGCCGTCATCATACTCTAGCTCAGTAGGACAATCCACCAGACTCCCCCATGCTTCCATCACATAATCCCATGCGTTTTTTTGACCTACAAGGGTTTTACATTTTGCCTTCAATTTCTTATCAATGTGAAACTGACACAACAAGTTAGTTGCCTTAGGGAAAACAATTTTCACTGCATTCATCAATCCTGAATCTGTTAGTAACAATAACTTGAGGGATTGCATCACGTCTCAGAAAAATACCTCAAAACCATTCAAGAGCCCAGACAATATTGTTTCTACATTCTCCCTCCAAATAGGCAAATGCAACTGAAAATGTCATCCCAGTAGGTCACCAACAATGTCAAGTAAAAACAGCCTGTATCTGTTTGTTTTGTAGGTATTATTTATGAGAAATACCAAATTACAGGCGTTGGTTAATTTCACTAAATATATCACGTACGACATCTTCATCCTTCAATCTATGCCAATGAATATACTGATCCCGTTCAAGAAGTTTCATTAGTTGTTGCATTTCATTATTACTGCCTCTTATAGAAGAATGGTATGCATATCTTGCATTGCATACTTGCTTCATTGTTGTACAACTGTTGGCATTGTGCTCCTTCAAAGTGAGAAGAATATTCTTTTGTTTAATCATTGAGTTTATCATATCACCAATAATAATCTTCTTATCCTCAATCAGTTGGCCATCATATGAATGTCCAACGAATGACGTACTTAGTCAATGCATGATTATGAGCCCCACATATTAACTTTACCATTCACCTTTCACCTCCCAAGACTGGTTTTTCTCCTAACTTAAAGGAACACCCACATTTTCTACTGTCAGTCGTCGTTCGTACCAAGTCTTTCTTGTATGCTCTATATTTTCCACTCCTCTCACAACCTATTAAAATAAATGAGGTCCTTTCTCTCTTTCCAGTATCATTGTCTGACCTCGTTATCACAGCTACAAAACCAATATCATACGCAATAGTACGAGTCAATTGCAATACGTCCTCATGGGTAGCAAACACCTACAAAAGGGATAATACATGTTTAGTCTTATTGAGACATTCATTTACTTACTTTAACAAAATACAAAATCATATTAATACTTGAGAAGTATTGAAGGCATCAAAACAATCAATATTTTTAAACACACTAGGTTCCTCTCCATTGTCTTCATTCATATTAACTTCTTTAGACATTATGCTTTCATATATCCATTGATCTTCGTCTAGCTTAACAAAACATGAAAAGAATTCAATGGAAAACTAACAATAACTAATGAAATTTCATACATTTAGCCTATACAGATTGACATATAATAATTCATACCTCTATATACATATAACAATAATTTATCTCTTAATAAAATACATGAATTGTTATTACTCATAATTAATTCTAATTATTTATAAATAAATCTATTTATTTTGGAAAACTTCCATGTTGAAATTTATTTAAAAATCTTCTACTCTAGAAAAGTATTTAGATATTTAGATATATCAATAAATTTGTTTTTTTTAACATATAATATGACACAATTTTATTATGTTTTTACTGTATGTACTAATATATTACATTAAAATTGAGAAGCATATATATGAAAATTTATATCTAAATTTTCATATTTTATACACTTGAATAAACTAGTTAATGTAATAATATTTATACAAATATATTAAAAAATCTAACTAAATTTATAAAAAAAACATTAAAAATAAAATTTATTTAATTTTTAAAATTTTTTAGATTATACGGATTGACAATCCATATGATTCATACAGATTGACAATCCGTAACAACCATAGGTATGAACCTTACAGATTGTCTTCATAAGGTTCATATGAATTACCAATCCGTATGGTTGTTACGAATTGTCAACCCGCATGGTTGTTATGAATTGCCAATCTGTATGATTCGTAAGGATTGCAAATTTGTATGCTTATTATGGATTCGCACAGATCAAAGTTGCAGTTGAAAAAAACTAACCTCCTTTGTCGTTGCACCGCAACACCCACCATGACGATAATCATGAATTGCGAACAAACCACCGCGACAATGCATTTCAACCAAACTAGCCACAACATGGAAGGAGGAGCTCAACCAAAAGAAAACGGAAATGAATGGTGTATGAAGAAAAATGAACAAATGAAGAAGAAGTTAATAAGAGTAGCTTTGGAATTTTTTAAAAAATGTTGGGTGTAGAAGAATTATGAATGGTGTAAGAAGAAAATCCCCATAATAGATGCTCTTAAGTCTAAATACTTTTGATTACCGAAAAAAAGTAAATATTTTTTTTTTGTATTTTTCTTTCTAAATCATACTTTTCATTATTTATCTAAATTGAAAATGTGTCTAATAAAGGGTACGTATTGCAGCTACCAAAAACATTTGGAAGACTCAACAAAAAGTGACAACTTAGCAATTATGGTCTCAAAACAGGTTAGTTGTGGTCTGTCCAAAGCCACCGAATGAAAATGACACTATTTTTGGACTTTTGGAGAGGGAGTAGTAATGACACTCGAAGCTACTGTCCATAACAAAAGTGAATGAATCCATAGAAGGAGAAGAAGAGTATCGAACAACAAATGACTAATCAACAACTTGCTTTATTGATGAAAGAAAAATGGTTTATATACTGCAATGAAAAGGAAAATCAGTTATAAGCAGTTATAATAAAAAAGTAGTAGTTATAACAGAAATCAGAATACAAACTAAGCTATAACAGAATACAAACTAATCACTTTAGTTTATTAAGAGCCCCCCTCAAGCTGGGAATGTATATTCATCATTCCCAGCTTGGAACAAAGACCTTGAAAGATGGATGGAGATAAGACTTTAGTAAAAATGTTGGCGAGTTGCATGGAAGAGGAAACAAGAAGGAGCTTTAGAAGACCACTGTTGACTTTCTCATGAACGATATGACAATCTATGTCAATATGCTTAGTGCGTTCATGAAACACTTGATTAGAAGCTATCTGTATTGTTGATTTATTATCACAATAAGGAATAGCCAGTTGGACAAAAGAAACATGGAGATCTTGAAGAAGATAAGTGAGCCACTGAAGCTCACAGGTTGTTGAGGCTAAAGCTCGATATTCAGCTTCGGAGGAGCTGTGGAATACAGTAGATTGTTTCTTTGAGCGCCAAGAAATAAGTGAGTGGCCAAGATAGATGGAAAAACCTATGATGGAGCATCTAGAATCTCTACATTCAGCCCAATCAGAGTTGCTGAAAGCTTTGAGTTGAAGTGGGATGAGAACCAAGCATACCAAAATCAGAGAGGATATCTAATGTGTATTTCCATTGACACAGATGAATCTCTCAGGCGATGCCATGTACCATGCATCCGATCTATCTTTGGCGGTTCAGGTGCACTTCCATCTACAAATTTTACTTTATTCTTAGCACTCAAGGCTGTTATCATGGATATGCTCCATGAATGATAGTTAGTGGAATCTAAAACCGGGGAGATGAGAGTAACTACTGGATTCTCGCTCGGATGGAGGTATAAGAAACTATCCATGCTAGGTGTTTGTTCACTACCCTCACTCATGGTTGATAAGAAAGAATGGAAGATGAAGAAGAAAGGTTGAGTGCACAGTAGAGCTTTTCATATGAAGTGCTCTGATACCATAACAAAAGTGAATGAATCCATAGAAGGAGAAGAGTATCGAACTGTTAGTATAGAGCAATAAAAGAAGAGAAAGAAATAAAGGGAAAAGAGAAAAGACACAAAGTTTAATATGGTTCAGCACACAATGTATGTTTCTACGTCCACGGCTACACTAGGAGAACTTTTATTACTTGAACATATAAAAGCTTACAAGGTGTCTCTATATATAACACTAATGAGACACAAGTTTTTACAAACCAAGCGATGTGGGACTAAGACTACAAAATTCTAACAATCCAAGCGATGTGGGACTAAGACCACAAAACTCTAACATCGAATAGTAAATGACCAATCAACAAGCTTGCTTTATTGATGAAAGAAAAATGGTTTATATACTACAATGACTGAAGGAAAATGACTTGAAAATAAAATGCATTAAGCTGTATCTGTATTGTATTTATTGGTCACCAAAACATACCTGCAGGGCCCTTCTACTTAGTCCCAATTCACAAGCCTTCTCTTCAATCTTGATGGTGATTGTTTATCTAACTTTTTGTAAACCCTTTCTTCATCATGTTGGAATATTTTGTTGTTTTCAATATGACAAAAAGATTGAAAAAAAAGAGAGAAAATAATGCTGCTATTATTTAACTGCATTTCCTTAATTTGTGACGTGTGAGCAACTAAAAATCTGTTTACAACATGAAAATATTTGGATAAACAATGTTTTATTAATATACTGAACAAAAAAGTCATCCATTAGTTTTATATGGTTATTATCAATCATGATAAGGTTATTAACTTTTTATAATATAATTATCTTCAAAGGTATACATATAATATGATTTTTGATTAGTTGATATACAATGTAAATATTATAGTACATATATATTGTCATTAAATAAGGTGGGGCCAAAATAATCATACATACCAATTAATACTTTTTATTCTCGACCAGAAAGAACATTTGTTAAGTAATAATCCATACATACATTAAATTTCCTTTATTTGAAAATATTAACTAAGGGGTACATGGGTGTTTAGGGAGACATTGATCAATTTTGTAGTTTAAATTTGTCATCATTTCTATTTTTATATCAATATTAAATCAAATCAACACAAAACGTAACTCGTATATATATGTAGTAGGTCTTTTAAGCATGTTGTTAAAGTTTTACTTTTTTTTGCTTGAGAAACTATATTTAATTTAATGATTTTTCTTTTACATGAAAAGGATTAATGTCTAGTCGTGGTTGGAGTTAACCTTAAAGCATAAGCAAAGTGTTATTTATGTGATATATATAATATAAAAGATATGATGGATTCTCTTTCTAACTCAACATGCATGAGCCTTGTGAGAGTAGATCGACAAGAATGCAGTGTACCACACTAGTAAATAAACACATAATAATATACTTGCTCTGTGTATATTTTCGCTTCTTTAGTGTGGTGTTGATGAGCCTTGAATGATGCTTGATGCATGCATGCCTGGTGGAGTGAATGTCTCTCTCATGAATAGTGATTTCATTTTAGAGTCTATAGATAGAGAAAGAAGGTGATGTCACAACTACGTGTTAATAGTGTCTCTCAATCATATATAGCCATCGGAACTTCTTCAATCTCTCTTCCAAGATTAAGAGCCACAAACAGTCCTAATCTATACCTACCACACAATATAATTAGTATCAATTCCAATGTCTCTTTGCTTATTCTTTGGTTCCGCATGAAGGTTCATTTTAATTTTAATTAAATAGGAAAATATTTTTTGACATCAATGTGAGACAACGAAAAGTTATACCTTTCAATTTTGGAGTTGGAGTGGATTGTTGAGATACTATGTACGAGAAAGATAAAACATAAGTGAGTGATGAAAATAATTATATACAATATTAGATATGGTGTGTCTACTTTTTCTTTTTATTTTTCTTATATTCAAATAAAATGAATTGTATCATATACAGCAATAGTTCCATGGTGAGAGACAGTCAGATATATTTCATGTATCAGCAAGATTTGGAAGAGAATAGATGAAAGGAGGAGAAGAGAGAATAAGGAGACGAATGAAGAGTAGATCTTTTATTTGAAAGAAGGTTATAATTCGACGAGATATTTTTTTAAAGAAAAAACATGTAATTTCTTTTTAATAATTTTTTTTAGGTAATCAAGATATTGTAGAAACAAAATGAGAATGATGTATTTTCTTTATGAAAAAAAAGTCATAATAGGATGAAAGTACATTATTGCATGATTTAGATATTAGATATTGTATTATTATCTTCATGACTAATAATTAGTTATTAGTCACACAGTCGCTTAAAGAGGCCATGCCTAAAATCATTTGTCAACAATTACATTATGATAGCGAATTTATGACTAGTAAAAAGATTACTAATAATTATAGTGAGCATCAACAAAACCTCGTTTTTTATTGTTATAAAAAGACTCATTTTATTACTAGTAAAAATTCATTTAATTAGCTTTTGCCTATTCTAGTTTATCCTTTTGCAAGTTCATTTTCATTTAAGGGAAAATTGTAGTTCAGGATGAATTTTAATGGTTATTAATTTGTTGTCACTATAATTGTGACATGAAACATATTTTGTTGTTAGTATTGAAATTTGAGAGAATGAAAGGAAAGTGGAAAAGAATGCAATAGTAGAATGATTGCATTACTCTCATGACTTATAGTACATGATTAGTTTTTTTTTTTTTTTTTACAGCACTTAGTACATGATTAGTTATAAAAGAGTCACGATTATCATTGAATGCCATTTCCATACGAAGCTTTCGTTTACTCATAACATAATCCTGACTACATTTTAAAGTGATCATAACTTAATTGATTCAGTTATATATTTATCATTTAATCTTTTAAAAATACAAGTGATATTTATTAATTAGATTTTCTTATCCGTGAAAATTAAACAGGAGGTTTATAACACTTACCCATCTTTATTAATTAATGAGGTCGCTAAAGAAAGTTGCCGGTAATATCAATATATTCGGCAAAAGCAAATCAGTAGTCATTTAAATGTTCTTAAAGTTTACAAGTTATAACAACAGAACTATGTGGGTATTACTTTTAGTTAAATTATCTTAACCATTTTTTTGTCTTACAAGATATCCTTAAAGTAATCATTATTTGAGTATTGAAAATGTCTCTTATGTGTGAATGCTCGATCTCCAGCAAGGTTAAACCCACAATATTATAAAATCCATTTAATATAAATACAAGCTCGATTATTACAAGTCCTTGTGGGTCTATCTTCAAAAACATTTTATTAATGTTACCATCATTTTTTTAGGGGGGACAATTAACATAGAATGATAGAATGCCATTAGTTTGAACAAATTTCTTAGGTACAACTGGTGGGAACATTTGTCAATTTAATCCATATCTTTTCAAAATCTACTATCACATGCTTGATTGCAATTCAAACCACTAATAGTTAACACTTCGGTACGTATCAGTTCCAACGGGACCACAATAAATTCTAAGGAATATTATGAAGAAATTAAGGAGCAATTATTTAAATTATGGAGTCTATTGTTTATTCTTTGTAATGATCAAGGGGATTAGACATTGCAGAGCAGAGATATTTTGAGGTTTTAGGAAGACGCGGACATCTGAAAAAAGGAATGATGTTAAATTAATTAATTATCAATTATCATTATACTAATATTAATATAAACTAAAATTCTCTTTCAGTCTTTCAGAAGACATGGGACATATATATATATATATATATATATATATATATATATATATATATATATATATATATATATATATATATGAACACAAAATGATGTAAACACACTCGTGCTGTCTTGGAAATACAAAGGACGAAAGAAAGAATTAAAGCATGCACGGGGATCTCTGGTCAACACAAATACCCCTTTTGCTAAACACGTTTTATTGTGTCCCCTTTTTCGTACACAAATTTAACTCCTATCTTTTTGCTAAACACGTTTTATTGTGTCCCCTTTTTCGTACACAAATTTAACTCCTATCTTTGTTAAAGGTGCCCTAACCATGCTATACACTATATATTGTTACATTATTTTTTCATGAATGACAAACCTATGCGTATAGTGCTTCCCCCACTTGTGTTATCCAAGCATAAAATTGTACTTGCATGCTAATATGTTATCCCCTCTCAAAATACTGCTATATGTTTTTCAAATTTCGAAAAGAAACTAACTTGAATTTGCGAACAATTTTGTAGGAGTTTTGACCATATTGGTGTTATCTTCACCTCTCACGGAGCTGGATATATATATATATATATATATATATATATATATATATATATATATATATATATATATATATATATATATATATATATATATATATATATATATATATATATATATATATATATATATATATATATATATATATATATATATATATATATATATATATATATATATATATATATCGTTGGTTACTTGGTTTGTTTTAAGTAATGTTGGGAAAAGGAAAGGATATACTTGGTGAAGGTGACATTTGAGTAATTAGTTTAAATATGGGTCTTGTCGTTCATGAATTTTTTTATTTAAGAAAATAAAAACAAAAATATATTTATTCTATTAGAAGCTTAAATAGATATTTAATATTTTAAAATATTTAATTAATTATCTTAACTAATTTTTAACCCACACTAAAAAACTAGATTTAACATAGATTTAAATATATTTTTCATCTGTGTAATTTATCAATTTTTTCATTTTTGTTTTAGTCCTTATTAAATGTATTTGCTTTATTTTTTATCCTTAAAGAGCTTTAGATAGTGTTTTAAACAATGAAAAAAATATTATCTAAAGTACTTTAATGATAAAAAAATAAGACAGACACATTTTGCAATGACTAAAATGAAAAAAAATTACAGGATATAAATAAAAAAAATACTAAATTGTAGAAATAAAAAAGTATTTAAGTCTCTAACATATTAAAATTCATTTTGGATTTAAAAATTACTTTAAAATTTTGACTAATTTGAGTTAAGTAATTGAGTAAATATATATACTTGAGTGGATAACATTTTTCATAAACAAGACTTGAACCATTATCTAAGGAAAACTAAGTTCCTAGTCACATGGACTAACATATACTTTGGATATTACAAACTCTGGGTTGATCAACAATTTTAAGAAAAATCCAAATTATTTATACATATTATTTTTTTATTCATAGGAATAAAAAATAATATTAAAAAATTTATAACACTCATGTATGTTGTTCAACTAACTGAGATAAATACCCTAATATTTTATACGTAATATAAGAATAATTCTAAATAAGTTTTTTTACCCTAACCATAATATTTTTTGGTAAAATTAAGAAATCACTATAAATAATTCGTCAAGCATAACACTACTATAAATATTGTTTTTAACATTGGTAGCTTAACATCGATTTTAGAAATAACCGATGTTAACAAAAATATGGTGACATACTCGTAAATAACATAAGGTCGTTAACATCGATTTTTTGTAAAACTGATGTTAATATCATTTTTTTTAAAAAAAAAACCGATGTTGTGTTTTAAGTTAATTAAAAGCCTAAAACACTTCTCATCCCGTGCTTACTCTCCCAAACCCCCATTTCACCAGAGTATTTGAGCACTTTCACCACCGTGACTCGCGATTGTCACCATTGCCACTGCCTTCACTCGCAACTCTCACCACTGTGACGTCGTCACTTTCACCGTTATTTGTCGGTTTCGTCGTCATTGTTCATCAGTGTCAGTACCTGTTTGGGATGCTTGTTCTGCGACGCCGTCATCACCATGTTCCATTAGCTACCATCAGTCGCAACTGCCCTCCAAGGTTTGTTCTTCTTTTAGTTAGCTGATAACTTGTTGGGATGCCATCATTGTTGTGTTTTACTTTTGTTGATGAAACACTGTCTTAAATTGAAGTTAGTTTGAATGAAGAAATTAGTTCTTCACACACACACAGAAGAAGTTTATTCTCAAAAATAGTTTGGAATTATTGTTGAAATTAGTTGAACACGAAATATATATTGTACATTGTTGTAATGTTATTTATCCATGGTGATTTGCAGGTGACCATGAAGCATTGCATGAGCAATTGCAAAAGATTGGACCCTACAGGCCTTGCTTATACACTTATGAGTTACTCTTCAAGTTACTGCCATACCTTAAACTTGGTAAAGATGAGTTTCTAGAGTTACTTTTGTTGTTGTGTTTAAGTATTAATGGTCAGTAAAATGGGCAAGGCATTATGACTTGGATTTTTTATGGTTTGTTTTATAGTTATTTAATTCTGAAAAATGATGAAAAGAAATGTAATGCTAAGCCAACCTCCTATATAAAAGCCTAAAAGTAGAATGTGTACGAAGCAAGCTAATTGTCTCTATTTAAAATTATTATAACAAGTTCAATAAACTTTCTCTTCTAACTGTCTACTTTGGCTGATCAATTATCATTAATAATTGTGTGTCATCTTAACTCCTATAATATCACAATCCTTGAATTAATCATTGTAAGCAATCTTTGTTTGGAGACAAGAGAGTAAAGTTTGTACTACTATTTGCCTATTGGGTTGCTACTCCATGCTTGACATGTGCTTTCACTATTGTAGACCTTTGTGAAGGTTGTTATGACTTGTGATTTTGAAAGACATGTTGTCTATATCTGTTGGTGTAATCTGGAATATTTGTGATGCACATTGCCTAAATCTTAACGTAGCTTATGCATGCTTCCTACGCCTGTATTTGTCATGCCACCAATAAACCTGCTCCAACATTTACTTGTCAAGATTCAGAACATAATGTTGTATGCCAAGTAAACTTGGTAAAATATTTTATCATTAGATTTAGATGCTTATGCCCAAGAATTTAGAGACTTGAATACCAAGATAGAATCAAATAAAATATAGTCTGTTAATATGATTATTCCCATTAGACATAAGATAATAAAGTGCCTAAAGTAAAGTCAGGCAGACTCAAGCCTAATTGCTTATGTAATTTTGTAGGCACTTTTACTTTTGTTGTTTGCATCGTGATCACGATATTCATTGTTGGAGACTGTTAGTGACCATTATCACAGAAACGAATGTCTTTCTTACTTTTGTTAGGGTCTTTTTTCTTATGACTCATTTTTTACCTTGTTTTATGTCATTAATGAGTATTGATTTATATGCAAGTTATGTTCATGATGAGTGAACCTTAGAATCCCGTTTGAGATTAAATACAATGATTCTTGCGGACATTTTATATTAACTGTTATATTGAATCTTGAATTATCCATTTGGAAAATTAGGGAAGAGTCATATTTTTATAGTACATTAAGGTTAAGTTTATTTTATTAAATTTGATGAAATTTCGGTACAATGCATTTCTCGTTGTTCTCTAAGTGCATACTTGATTGTCGTGGAATTAATCTCACCGCTTTCATGTCGTATACTTGAAGACCAATGCGAAGTGTTGTCGAAATTTCATTAAATTTAAGAAAAGATACTTAACCTTGACATATGAATGTACTATAAAAATATGTCTTCCTGAATAGGATAGGGCTACACCTTTAATGAAAAAGTGAAATTTTCTTGCATTGAAAAACTTTATGAGTATCATAGAGTTAATAATTAGATGGATCGATGTTGGATGAACGCAAGTCGCATGAGCCCTTTGTATGATGAAGGCGTGGAACAGTTCTTGGAATTCACCTCCAAAAGAAGTTGATCAGATGAGGATGGAAAATATTTTTGTCCTTGTATAAATTGTTTGAACGGGAGATGACAACTACTTGACGACATACGGGAACATCTACTATGTGATGAGATTAAGAAGAATTATACAACATGGATATCACATGGTTAATTGACAAACATGTAGATGGACTCCCAATCTGAACCGACTGATGTACAAATTGGAGATCGCTTAGAGGATATGATTCGTGATCTTGGACAAGAATCTTTTCAGCAAGCACATGCCCCTATGTATGATACATTGCAAAGTGATTTGAAGAAGGCTTTGTATCCGAGGTGCAAGAAATATTTGACCTTGTTGTCAGTGGTTTTAAGTCTGGTTAATGTCAAGGCTAAATATGGGTGGAGTGACAAAAGCTTCACATCACTTCTTCAGGTGGTGCTAAGAGCTCCCTTCACTCAACTCTTAATGCCAACATCGCTTTGGCAAGAGACAAATCAAACTTCAAGGGGCGTGTTTCAAATCTTGAGAAAAAGATTTCAGGTTTAGAGATGCATACCATAGATGCTAAGCCCTTGGTGAAAGTGAATGTTGAAGAGGTGGGTTGGTTGTGGGTTGCATCATCTTTTGTGGTCAGCATGTGTCGACCATGATCTAAGATAGAACTTAGATCAATAAGTTGGTTCGACACAAAATCTTTGTTGAAGAATCCATGGTTAGTCTGAGACGGGATGGTTGTCAAAGTGTTGGCAGAGGAAAATTCTAATGCTTATTTTTTGTCTTTTGAGGAGGTTCATGACCAGCTTGGCCATCTCGGCTATCTTTGGTAGGAATCTAGATAGGGAGGCTATCAGGCCGGCTAACCATTGTGCTTCCTTCAAGTTCTTTGGACTTCTCATTTCTAAAATGGCCTGACACTTGTTGAGATTTGCATGTATTTCCTTGTGGGTTAACATAAATCCTATGACAATGGAAGGTTGGATCAATCCTCGACATGTTAGCTGTGGACCATGCAAACAGGTCTACATGTGCCTGAATAACCTGGTGTAGACTGTTCTTGTCTTTACTAGTGAGTTCATTGACGAGTTGGGCGACTTGTTACTTTTTTATACCGAGCTGGAAGGTACACATTTCTTCAATTGGTTTGATCTTGTTATCATCATTAGTTTTGGGATCAAGGTCTAGTTTTTCTGATCCAGGTTCTTGCTATAATGTCCACATAGTGGACAACTTGACATGTCTCGTCTTTCACTAAGTGACCTATTTTCATGCTTGCCATGTAGCATTTCCTAGCCATCTTTTGATCTGCGTGAACTATTATTATGGACCTGGTTTCTGAGGAGAACTTCATAGCCAAGTGAGGGGTGGACATTATGGCACCTAGAGTATTTAAAGATGGACGATTGAGGAGTATGTTGTAGGAGGTGTGATCATGTACTACTACATATTGAATTTTCAGGTCCTTATGTTTCGCCTCCTCATGTCCGAATCTTGTGTACAACCATATGCACCCCCTAGTACCTATCTTTTCTCCAGCAAAACCGAATAGTGAAATCATCATGGGGGAGGATTTTTGTTTATGGGATATTCAGTTGTTTGAAAGTGTTCCAAAATAAGATATCAATCAAACTCCCCTGGTCGATTAGTGTTCTTCGAATTATGAAGTTAGTGATTTCAACACCTATTACAATTGGGTCATCTTGAATTGAATCTATTTCTTTGCAATTAGCTGACGTGAAGGTAATCACTGACATATTTGGGGCCGTATGTGGAGAGACCATGTTAAATGATCGGACCACTCACAAATGTCTTTTGTGAGCAGACGTCGTTGCCCCTCATTCAGAAAATCCTCTTGCAATTGTATTGATGACCCATCTCAGCTAATCAAGGGGCTTCTCTTCTCTTTCCCTAAAGCGGCTTCTATGCCTTTTGATCTGAGAATGATTGTTGTAGGCTCATTCTCTTCTTTTGTCCTGATCTTGTTGGTAAGTTCTATTATGAGGTCAGTAGGATTAAGGCTTGTGAACGAAATCCTTTAGATTGTCCAACTTGATAAGATCCTTAATATTGTCTTTTAGGACCCCACATTCTGCAGTTGAATGTCCTCGGTTCCGATGATATCATCAATGCTTGGAGAAGTCAACCTTGGGTGGGGTATTAATTCTCTTCGGCATGACTAAGATCTTAGTGGCCAAGGCTTGATAAAAAATGTGTGACCTACTTGCATTGAGAAAGGTATAGTGTGTAATGGGGTTCTTAGGGTGTCTGATCCCTTCCCCCCGCATCTCTTAGTTTGGTAAGCTTTAGCTTGTCTGCCTCCTTCTTTGTCGATGTTGCCTCGACTCTAACTTGGTTGCTGTACTAGGCAAACTCTTCCATCTACATGTATTTGGCCGCTCTCCGCTGATGCTCATCCTTGTTAGACGCAGGTTTTTTGCACAAGTTGTTAACAAAAGGTCATATCCTGAGGGCTATTATTAAGTGGTGCATAATGACCACCACATCCAAATTTCATATATTCAAAGTAATCTTCCTGAAATGCTCCATAAAAGTTCAGGGAAGTTCCTTCTTTTCCTGCCGTATGTTGACTAAGGCCACTGAAACCAGGTGATAAGGTCAACTAGTCGTAAACTACGTGTCGAAGCAGGCTGACAATGTGTCGAAGAAGTCTACTATGTTAGGGGGAAGGCGAGTGAACTAGTGGAGGGCTTGCCCCTTTAAGGATGTAGGGAATACGCGACATAGCACAACATCATTTGTAGTATACCGACTAATTGGTGACATAAACATCAAGGTCTTTATCTGGGTCACTAGTGCCATCATACTTTTTTATGGTCAAGTTCTTCCAGTTGGATGGGAGTGTGGCTTCCATCATGTCGGGAACAAAGGGGTTCTTGAAATATTGTCCCAATGTGCCTGTGGACAAGGAGTGTGTGTCTTGTCTGACACTAACATTGGTGGCCCTAGGCATTTCGAAGGTTGTGAACTCTGCCTCAGCTTTGACTAGTGTTTCGTTGTTAGGTCACTATGATCGATTAAGGTCTCTCAGTTGGTCATTTTCTTGTCGAATAGCAGTGACCTCTTCAACATGAATTAGATGCATGTTCGATACTTGTGCCTGCAACCACTTGACCACTAAAGACAAGTAAGTTTGCTCCTTATGCACTTCCTTATGTTAACACCATCCTCTTTGCTCTATTTTTGTTGTGTTCATTCATGTTCGCATGATTGCCATACTACTTGGGGTCGGGGATTATCTTACTTGACCCCACAGTGGTGCCAAAATATTCCTACCAAATAATAGTTGAACACTGTCTTTATCGTTGAAGGCTTCTTCTCCTACCTTTTCTAGCTTGTACTTGGTCGAATGGTGTAGTTTAGGGGGGGGGGGGGGGGGGGAACCTGCAGACTATACTCTAATGCTCAAGTTAGGACTCTTGGCCTTGAGCAGTAAATGCACCCAAAATGAATCGTGATTTTTGCCTCAGGATCTTATCCTATTTAGACAAACCTTATTACCTTGGACCTTGGGTCTGCATTTATTACCATCACTATTAGAAAATATGCTTTCTACATCGGTTATTTATGACTTTCTACATCGGTTTTTAACCGATGTTGAAAGTGCCGATGTTGAATATATTATCATTAACATCGGTTTTAAAAAAACCGAAAACTGATGTTAACGTTAAATTTACAACAACGGCTTTTTAAATAACCGATGTTGATGATAAGAATTACACCCAAAAAAATGTATTATTGACAGTTAACATCGGTTTTTTGGAAAAACCGATGTTAACGTAACTTAACATTGGTTTTTTTATATAGAAAACCGATGTTAAACTATGTGTTAATGTTGATAGTTAACATCGATGTTTTACAGAAAATCGATGTTAACGTATGTGTTAATGTTGACAGTTAACATTGGTTTTTTGAAAAAACCGATGTTAATATCCAAAACATTAACATCAATTTACTACAAATAACCGATGTTATTTTTAGGATTTTTTTAAATACTCTCTATTTTTACAAAAAAACCAAAATTTAACTTGTAAATTTAAAATTAGATCACACAACATATATCATTTGCATTCTGTTTTCAAATAGGTTTTAGCAGAAAACTAGCTAGTAAACTATTAATTGTAAAAAATCAATTGATAACTATGAATAACTATCAACAAAGGTTATTCAATGTTAAAATGAAACAATAATTGTAAAAAGTGTAATGCAAAGTACGATAAACTAATTAAGTAACCTAAAGTTACATAGTTCCCTAACATCCTATGTTTGATTTCTAACTTTTAGATAATACTGTGTCCACTGGATGCAAAGCGCCATGAATCTCTCTGCTTCCAATGATCTAACATCATTAAAATACTGCATTATCAAATAAAAGATAAATTAATAATGTAATAACAATGATAAGAAAATCAACTTTGTTTGAAATAAACAATTACTGTTTCCCAATTATTCCTGAAAGTTCCTAAGATTATCGTGGACATCTAGTGCATGACGTAATAGCGCACTCAGTGCTTCCTTTTTGTCTATTACACTAAATACATAATGAAATTTGGATATTAATTAAACGTTAACTACAATTAGTGCACACACACATAAACAATATATATAAATAGAAGTTTTATTTAAATCACGTACCTTAACAACAATCTACCTAGCAGCAGCCTTGGATTTAGGTTGTGGAGTATCATCAAGTTCTTTCAAAGCACTGTTGAATACGAGGAACATTAAAATATTGATGTTGTTGAGTTATGCTAATGCAAATGTATTGAGAATAACACTAAACTGTTAATTATTCCCTTAAGGTAGTTGTCTGGCCTGTTATGTAAAGAACAAAACCAGACAACTAGGTTTTCCTTAGGCAAAATGACAACCATTTGCCAGTGTCCGCTGTAGTGGAGACGAATATGGGTTATTGGAGTAGTATAGATTATAAATTCATTTGTTATGTTTGACTTACCCATTCAGGTAGGTTCCAAAATAGACACCATGTTTTGAACTCTGCATCCAACTCTTGATGTAACTTTTCGATTCAAATTGCGATTGCCCAGATCTCTGAATGGACTGTGGCTCGAGGAATCCATACACATCGTAACTCCCCGCTTGCATACTTGTCTCAGTCAGATGCCTGTGTTATTAAGACAAAGTTAATTATGTATGAATTTAAAACAATCACTTTGGTAATTAACAGTAATCTAAATTGACTTACAGAATCCACAACTGTATAACAGATATGCTGAGACATTGACCACTATGTGCAATTTCAGAGAGATTTTCATGCTTTATGTACAATGAGAAGTTTTGATTAAACACCCCGAACACAAACAGTCGTGGGATGGTCAATATCATCAGATACAGGGGATCATCGACCTCATGATCCGGGCTTTCTGGAGGTTTTGCTGGAGACACAGCTGCCTGTTGATCAAACATAGTTAATTAAGAAGTTTTGATTACAGTGAAAAAATCAATTGAAAAAAAGAAACATATAATCATAGTAAAATGCATGTTCTGATAAACGCTTCACGAGATGTGTCGGCCAAACAAGGAAGGTGTTAAGTTATAACTTTGTCATACTCACCAAGTTGTCCGATGCATGAAAATCTCACTTTTTTGATACAGGTGTGGCCCTATCCCATTCAGGAAGACCATCTTTTATGGTAGCTTCGTATGTCAGGGTTAATTCTATTTTGTTAAATTTGACAAAATTTCAGTAGCATTTCGCATTGGTCTCCAAGTACACGACATGAAATCGGTGAAATTAATTTCCCGATAATCAAGTATGCACTCAAAGAACAACTAGAAATGCATTGTACTGAAATTTCATCAAATTAAACAAAATAATTTTTACCTGAACGCATGAATCTACCATAAAAATATCAGTCTCCCCAAACGGACAATTCAAGATTGAATACAATGATTAATGCAAACTGTCCGTAAGAATCATTGCATTCAGTCTCAAACGGGAATCTAAGGTTCACTCATAATGAACACAATTTGTATATCATATATCAGTTGTCTTTAATGGCAGAAATATCAACAACAACAACATAAATCTATAAGACGTAATGATTTATTGAAGTTGTTTATGTAAAAATTTCAATGGATCTCAACAAGTAATAATCAATAGCTATAAAACAGGGAATTTTATTTGTCATATGGTACTATAAATACTAATAAAAAAGGAGTTTCTCCCTAAAACGTAACCTCTAAATAAAAGGTAGGTTTAGATACTTGAGTGTGTGAATTAGAAGCAGAGGAATATGTCACTTCTGTCGTATATTCCTAAGGCTTCCATGATAAAATATGCAAAACCAGAACAAACATCGAATAAGAAGATCGTGTCTAATTTGCAGTTTTTACATAAGCAAAAACCACGTTTATGGCAACTGGTACATTACATTCATCCAATATGATAGCACTACAAGTGATTATTCGTCCAAGGAACAAATCAAGGAAGGATCAAACCATAGCATATATGTGAACAATGTCACCGTGTCTAAGGGGAGAGGATATTTTTTCCTTGAATTGGTTTAATTAATGTATTAATATTATTGAAATCGAGTATCTCTTCTCATGTATTTTCTCAATTCTAGGAAGAGGAAGCATAAATCATAGATCGGATGGAGCAATTAAAACTAGCAAAAGGTCCTGCCAAGAATAACAATGCAAAGCCACCAAGCCCCAGAGGCAGTCATGCGAGTTCAATTAAAAAGAACAAAGATGGAAAACATGAAGAGGTAGCATCTTCTGTTTCAAATGGTACTTTTGCTTCAGACTCTCACCCAAGACAACCTATTAAAAATAGATGATTCAGTGACAAGCAGGCTCGATTGTCCAAGGTTAACTTTGTTGATATCTTTGTTTGCTTATGGAATTCGACATAGGTGGTCAGGCATTCAAATAGTTATGGCTTTATTTCTTTTTTCATTTTGGTTTTGAGTAGAAAAAATTTAAGTTTTGGCATTTCCTGATAGTTTTTACTTTTTACACTTTCAGCACCCAGGAAACTCTAATGCAGCACATTATGAAGAATGAATGTATGTTATGCTTAGAATTTATGTTTGAATGTTTCATCGTATATTAGTTGAAGAAAGAATACCTATAAAGAATCCTCATCTTAATTATTTGACTTGTGGGCTATAATTTATTTATTGGATACATGGAGAAGACTAGACCATAATTATCGAAGAAAGAGCCCCATTATAATCTTCAAGGAGAAGCAAAATCTTCTTCGTATCCTTTTTTTCCTGGTTGACCATTGTTTATTGTGGTGAGAGGCAATGGGGAGCTAATGTGGATTTGTTTATATTATTTATGTTGTTAGTTTCTTACTGAGAGTGGCACGGTGTATTTATGGCTTATCCTTAATCCATTTGTAAGTCCTATTGCATAAGATGCCAAACCTCGCAGGCTGGGGGCACTCCCAAAATATGGATTCAGTTGTATCTAGGGAGTGTTAAGTGTTTTTTTTTCCTGTGCTTAATTAAAAAATTCTTGATTCCATTAAAATATTGCTGGGGGTACCAAGGTGTTTATAACCTGGAAAAAAAGGTATTATGGTTCCAAGTCTCTATGTTGATTTCTATTTTTTTCTTTCTTGGAATGAAGGCTGATTAATTTTTCCTAATGCTGATATGACTTGTTTATGTACTATGTCAGTAGTACATAAACAAAGGGGCAGTACATAAATTATGCCTAATGCTGATATGACTTGTTTATGTACTATGTCAATAGTATATTGTTCTAATTCATATTGATTTATGTAGTCATTTGGACCAATGGATCATTCAACATTAGGGTTTACTTGCTTATTATCCAGAATAGAATATATCTAACACATGATGTTTCTATTAATAATATAGCTTATCAGTCACACTAAAAGAATAGAACAACATTGCTAGTTACCTCAAACTTGAAGAGTGCAATTGATGAATGGACAACCCAGAAGAAAGCAAACCACCAAGGTAGAGGTACTCCCTACGCCTTGCAACTAAATCTGTCGCAGAGAAGCAACCAAAAGGAAAAGAAGAGAAAATAAATATTAGAACTTGGCATATACAACTTAATGTCTATGGTTAACTTTCTGATTTAATTCAGTTTTTAGCAGAAGAGAAACCAAATGGTCGAAAGAAGAGAAATGGGAAATGCCAAGATAGAACAAAAATTCTGATTATAATTCATTTTTTTTAATCAAAAAGAGGAATATATTAATTTAAAAAATCAGATAAGTACATGGCGATCTCATGAGATCCAGCCAGCATCCTTCGACAAAAAAAAAAAACCCAAGCCCTATAGCAACAAAGTTACTATATGCTTTCTAAGCTTATTATTATACCAGCCCCCGTATACTATGTTATCTATGATATTATCAACTATATTTCTATTCACATTATTCTTGAAAACTTCATCATTTCTATATAACCACACCTCGTAAAGAGTTTCAGGAGTTTAGCTTTCCACCCTTTCTTTCCAGTTTCTCGAATAGCCCACTTGAGTTCTACATCCCAAGTTTTAGGTTCATGAGTAACTTCAATCCATTTAAGAATCTGCTCCCATATGGATTTTGTTATTTTGCAGTCAAAAAACAGATGGGCAATAGATTCCTCAGACTCCTTACATAAACTACATTGATTTTCTTTGATCATTCCAAATCTTTTCAGCCTATCTTTTGTGGCCATTCTACCATGACACGTCAACCATAAATTCTCTATATCTCGGGGCCTTGCAATGTTATGGTTCAGCAGAAATCTCCATGGTACCCAATCAGATTTATCCATCAGCAGGTTATACATGGTTTTCATCGAGAATTTATCCCTCTGCATCTGATTATTCCATTCCTGTTTCAGCCTGACTTTCTCTCTTTGATCCAAAATATTGTTGAACATCCAAGACCAATGACTCTGGCTATCAACTTGCATAATACTCTTTTTTTTTAAGTAATACATATGTATCCACTTAACCCAAAGATTATCCGATTTTCTGCACAGATTCCACAAACATTTCATCATGGTTACCTGATTCCAAACAGTCAAGTTTATAATATCCAGTCCTCCTTGACATTTCGGTCTGCACACAGTCTCCCAGGCCACCGGACTTTTCTTCTTCACCTCACTACAGCCAGTCCAAATGAAAGATTTGTAGATTGCTTCAATTTTCTTCAACACGAATTTTGGAATTGGAAAACACAACATCCAATATTGTGTTATAGAGAAAGAAATACTTTTACTAATTGTATTCTCCCTGCATGACTGAGTAATCTCGTTGTCCAGTGCCTGGTTCTACACACAATCTTCTCAACAAGAGGCAAATAATGGGTGATGGTGAGCTTTTTACTTGTTAAGGGAACCCCCAGGTACCTAATAGGAAAATGCCCCTCTTTAAAATTTGTAGTCCTCTTAATAACTCCTTTGGTTTCATCATCAATACCACCAAAAAAAATCTTACATTTCGTCAGATTAATTACCAAACCTGTAGCATCTGAAAAGTTTTGAACAGTGTCAAACATCATGTCCACAGATTTAGAATCTCCCCTACAAAATAAGAGAACATCATCAGCAAATGTCAAGTGTGTTATGCCCATTTTTTCACATTTCGCATGATGGTTAAAATTGGGGTTCTACTGCATTTTGTCAAACATCCTATTAAAGTATTCCATCATGATCACAAATAGCAAAGGAGATATAGGATCCCCTTGCCTGATACCTCGACACGCCTGCATATCTTCTGTCATCTGCCCATTAATATTGAAGCTATAGGAAACTGTTTTCACTGTAGTCATAATCCAGTTTGTGAAAGTCCTAGGCAAGCCTATCTCTTGCATAACATCCTCCAGGGCCCTCCAATCCACCATATCGTATGCTTTCTGCAGATTCGATTGCATCATGCATCTCGGTGTACCATTTTTCCTAGTGTAACCCCTGATTAACTCATACGCAAGCATAATATGGTTGTGGATGTTCTGTCCCGGCACAAACGCGGACTGATTATGACTAATAACATCTTGTAGAACTCCCCCCAACCTAGCTGTTAGGATTTTGGAAATAATTTTGTAGAAAGTGGTGCAACCCGCGATAGGTCTATAATCCTTCACACATTTAGCATCATCATTCTTGGGTATCAAAGTAACTACAGTTTTGTTGAACGGTTTGTATAGTCTATTATGATAAAAAAAACTCCATTACAGCTGCAATGACATCTTTCTTAATAAATGACCAACAAACTTTGAAAAATTTTGCGCCGCATCCATCTTCACCGGGGGCTTTCAAGTCCCCTATACCATGAAGAGCATCTTCAATTTCTTTAACAGTCACTTTGCTCACTAAATGTTTTCTCTACTCCATGTTTACTTGTCTACCCTTCCTCATTACACCAATATCAATATGGTTCAAGCTGTGGTTGGCTTTTCCCATGAGATTGCCATAGAACTCAAGAACCTCCTGTTCAATTTCTGCCTGAGTTGATAAAACTGTACCATCACTTGTTTGTACCATTCTCATACTTTTGGTTTTACTTTTAGTCTTCACATACGCATGAAAAAAAGCACTGTTATCATCACCCATTTTCAGCCAGTCAAGTTTCGCTTTCTGCATCATATAATTATCTTCCATGGAGTTCCATCTAATAACATCCTCTGTTAGCTTTTTAACCACCTCCATCTTTTGACTGTCAAACCTGCAATTGATTAACTCATTCTGTGCGTTGTGAAGCTCTTGTCTAGCCTTCACGATTTTCTGCTTGATATCATTGGCAGGTTTATTAAAATCTTTCAGCACTTGTTTCAATCTTTTCAGTTTGTGCCATAAAACACCCATTGGACTACCTTTTGCAGGTTGCTTCCAGCTTTCCTGAACTACTTCCTTAAATCCTGCAATATCAACCATATAATTATTGAATTTGAAAGAACCGTGCATCCTCCTAGCACGATCAGCATTCAGATACAACAAGGAATGATCCGAAACGTTGGGGGGAAGGACATTCAGCACCTTATCTGTATTCTCTTGAAACCAAAGGACATTAGCTAGGACTCTGTCAATGCGGGAATATATTGGATCAGCGCTGCGCTTATTCGACCAGGTGAAGAAATCACCAATACTATCCATCTCACTTAGACGTATATCATCATGTTTGCAGATCA
>NC_038246.2:13613672-13656018 GCF_000004515.6 Glycine max | reverse complement strand
GCTTCGGTACCATATTTCCGCCAATTCTGTCTTGGGCCTTGGCCACGTTGTTATAGTCACCCACCACACACCAAGCCCCTTGATGAGTCTCATGAATTTTCTCAATATCTTTCCATAAAATTTTCCTTCTATCCAATGCATTACTTGCATAAATAGCAGTTAGCCAAAACTTGAAATTTCCAGTTACATCATAAACACCACAGTGTATAAGTTGGCTAGTCCTACTAACACATTTCACATCCACCCTATTTAAGTCCCAATGGATCCAAAGCCTACCATTTGCATGACAAGTATAGTTATCAAGATAATTCCCATTTAGCCGAAGTTTCTCTCTAACATTAGCATCTTTATTTTCTTTAACTCTTGTTTCGATCAAAATTGCAATTTCTGGCTGAAGCTCTAGGAGATGGGAGCTTATCTCCCTTAGCTTTCCAACCTTGTTAAGCCCCCTTACATTCCATGAAGTAATCATGGTCCCCGATCGAAGGCTTGGGGGCCATTCAAAACCTCCAACACCCTAAATCCATTGGTACAATGCACTGTATTTGAGGACTCAGTATATGTAATAGATTTACCTCTATCCTTTGAAGCTTTGCTCACTTTAGTCCACATCTCTTCATCATCTTTAGTAGTTCTAATCCATGTCTTTCCTTCATCTCCATTAGCTTTACTCGTTGTTGTTTCTTTCCTTGGTGTAGAGACCTCAACAGGGATTTCATGTTTTCTCTCCTGTTGAGGCTTAGGCTGCCATTTTTTCTTCTTGACCCCATTTCCACATTGATGCCCTATCTTCTGACATTTATCACAGAACTTGGGCCTCCATTCATACTCAATGGGTTGCATTATTTTCCGACCATCTTTATCCTTGATAGCAATTTCTTCCACCAATTTTCTAGTAATGTCGACCTCCACTAACATCCTGGCATAGGAAACTTTGAGTTTGTGGGTAGTGCATTCATCAGTAACCATGGGTGTACCAATGGCACTGCCAATTTTGTTAAGGCTTCGTTCGCCCCAAAGATACAACGGGAGCTTGGGAAGTTTTATCCATATCGGTATGGTTCGTAGCATGTCCTGCTTCAGACTAAAATCAGGTCTCCACTCTTTAAGTACCACCGGCATGCTTCTTATTGTATAAGGACCCTTCATCACCACCACTTCCATATCGTCATGTGATTTGAATCTTAACAGTAAGTACCCATCATTGTGATAATACAAGTCTGGCAGCTGCACAAAATTCTAGTTTCTCTCCATGAAATTCTTAATCGTATTCATACTGAGGTCACCCCCCAGCACATATAGGATTAGGGCATTTTCCCAATATCTAATTTCAGATTCGATGTCCTCATCCTCAATCTCGATTTCAATTTGTCCCTCTACCATTTTCGGTGCCACATAAGACATCATCCTTCCTTTTGTTGGATTTCGATTCTCACTTATCACGTCAACCCATAATCTTCTCGCCTCTTGATTTCCTTTCGGATCATCTTTAGGGGTTTCCACCTCTTTGGATCTCTCCTCAATCAGCTTTTCCCCATCCAGTTTGTTCTCATCTTCAGTCTCATCATGCTTCCCTGTTTCCATCTCCGATCGAATTCTGATTCTTCGTTGACGAAGGCACCGTGGATTTCGGACGCCCTCGCCCCCGCTTCGTCGTCGTCGTCGTCGCCATCATTTTTGTGTGTTGCTGATTTTAATTACCAACATGCTTTCTTGTGTGTAGATGATTTTAATTACTAATTCATTTTCTTCTATGTGTTCATATGTGCATTCTTTCACTTTGTCATTGAAAATTCTGGAAAAAAATGTGTCCATACATCATAAAAGAAAAAATTGTTTCAGCTTCTGTACAATGGAATTATTTGTAGAGTGGTTATGTTATGTAGTAGAGATTATTTTAGGGTCTAAATAACATGTCCCCTTCATCATCTGTAGGCCAAGAAAATTAATTTTGGGTTTATGCCTCTACCTTGCTCAACCATTTAAAGCTTTTGATACATGAACTGTATCCAATTGAAGTCAATTTTTGTGTATATCTTAGAGTGAAATTTTAAGTAGGATGGAATCTTCATCCTCTAACAAAGTGATAAATGCAGGTTATCATGTATGCACAACCATAGGATGTGGCCAAAAAATAGATGTTGACATTATTGGTAAGCCTAATTTTCCCATATGTTTCTCTTTTCTTATTTGCTTTAATCCATGGTTTTCTTTTGCTAATTTTGGGTGCTTCATTTATGCTCCTCCTATCAACAACAAGTCTAGCCAAGTGATTTCTGTTACCTTCTTATATTATGATTGGGCATTGGGCAACTGATTTATGTTACAAAGATTAGTATATATAGAGTTCTAGAACTCTTAGTTATTACTAACTAACCTTTTAACAAACTCTTATCTAACACTGACGCTTAACTAAGTACTAACTTGGTAACTATCATAACTAACTTGGTAACTGTCATAATTAAGTGAGTGTCCAATTGAGTCTTTAAAACAAACTCAATCACATTTAGTTTGGTCCTCAGAAAACCAAACCTAGTAGGAGACAAGGGTTTAGTCAAAGCATATGCCCATTGGTCAATGGCAGGAATATAATTAATGTACGATAAGCTGTTTAGCCAAAACCTTTTCCCTAAGCTATGTTGCAGATAATTTTGAGTTCAACTGAGAAGTAATTTGTTGAATTAAAGGAATAGTACTACCAGTAATTATAATGTCATCAACATACCCAAGGAGATATACAGGGCAAATTGACCAAACTAGGTTATTATAGAATAACAAAACTTGAAACTTTTGGAAAAATTGGTGTTTGAATCTTAAATCCTATTTTTCACCTACTTAGAGGCATTTTTTTTGGAAAAATCAGTTGACCATGGGATTTGGCAGGGGATTCCTCCTTCAATTTCGAGCATTTTGACATATTATGGGGCTCAAACGAACATTTCTATCAAAAGTTACAACCGTTTGAAGTTTATAATTTTTGTACTGCCAAAATACAGTGTGCGATTTGGTCTTGTAAATGAATACAGAAGGATTACACATTTACTTGCTGCAAACCCTAACTAAAGTAAGGTAGTCTGAAGCCTTTCAAACCATTGCCCGGGAGCCTGCTTGAGGTCCCTGATATTAACCGGGAAATGACCCTCGACAACAAACATCCATATAGGGTTAAATAAACATTGTACCAACTATGGAGTATGGGGGTGGTGAAAAACAACCACATAGGGTTTAACTTACAAAGCTCATTTCAAGAAATTGCAGATAAGGAATTACCTGACTGAGAAACTATGGACTATGGGGGTTCCTGTTCCTGTTCCTAAAATGTTGAAACTGCAGTGTTGGTGTTAGTGTTGAATGTTGAAGTCGGACTCCAATGGACCTCAGCGATCATGAACCCCGACGACGGTCACGAACCCCAGCGACGACGATGGTGAGGAGGAGACGACAGTGACAGGTCTTCGCGGTGAGGGAGAAAGAGACTTTTGTTTCTAAGACTGAGCTAGCGCGCGGGGGGAGAACCTTCTGGGTTTTAATTTATCTATAACCCAACATCGATTTTATAAAGAAAACCGATGTTAACAACTTAACATCGGTTATTTAAATAACCGATGTTAACTAACTCGACTTATTTACAAAAATGCCACCGTGCTTTTCTTAACATCGGTTTTCTAAAAAATCAATGTTAATCGTGCGATGTTAAATCTATATTTTGTAGTAGTGCATTTAGGTAATCCGTCTTCCAAGCATGATTAATTGGCCTAATTTCATGATTATCCATTAGTTTAATTATTTTGTATTTATCTAGGATCGTATAGGTACATAACCGACATAGTCGAATACCTATCCAATTTAATAGTGAACATTGTTTTATTAAACATAATTTTTTAGGCATTTGTTATTTAAGTCTATACATATCAAGCTATGCGTGTGAAATTAATTGAAAGTGCATATCATAATTTAAAATATTCTGTTCATAGAAAAACCGCAATACATTTATCAAATCTTTAATTGTGATGGGCACTTTTCAACTTTCACATGCTTGTCTCGGTTCGCCATCTATAGTTCGTCATACGTATGTCCCAAGTAATTAATTCTTCTTATTTCGAAATAAATTTAAATGTTTAAATGTGAGAAAATAAACATTGTATTAATTTTTTAAGCCTATAGTCAAAGTTGAAGATCAACTATGTAGAGCTTTATAATTTTTCAAATACGATTAGGAGTTCCAAGCTTCTACTAAACAAGATGTAGACGTTTTTCAACTATATATTAGTGTCGTCTCTGATAAAGTTTAATCAGGGAGCAAAGTGTAATAGGAAAAAATATTAGGTAGTTTGAAACTATTATAATTTTCATATGTTAAGAATATTAGGTAGTTTTAGTCTACTTAGTTTTGATTAATCTTTATATCAACATAATCAAATATTATTAATTCTTTTTTATAAATTGAAAACTAATTAAATATAAATTGACTGGGATCATAAACAGGTAATTGTCAAATAAAATTAGCTAATAATTTTGCGTGTTGCAGAGTGAAGTTGAAACCATAAAGGGCATTCATGATTCAACTAAGCTTTTGTTCCTTGATTTTTTGTACAAAATCTTACGACTGTCCTACATATGTATTATTACTTCGCAATCTGAACGTGGACACACGCTTTGTACTCTTATTAGGTCTGAATGTGAATAGTAATAATGTCATTTCCTATAACGATTAGATTGTGTATTACCGTATTGCATAATCGAGTCATAGGCTCATAGCATGCATGTGCAATATGTATGTTCATCTCAAAGAGAATGTAACAGGGAAATTGAGTATAAATTGTTTTAGTTGGGGCTTGGAACTTTGTTTGGAAAAAAAATCTCCATGATCGTTTGAAAAAAAATGGAAAGTAAAAAAAAAAAAACATGAGGAGATGTAGAGGAGGCAGAAGAAAGTGGTCCTGGATGTTACAGCCACGCAAGCCAGTGAATAGAGAGATGAATAAATAAAGCCTATATTTATGGTGTAACTGTAACAGACATTAACTCTGATTCTATAACTTCCAAGTGATCACTATACTCTCCTTTTTGTTTTAATAGAAATAGGATTATGGTATTTTATTAAGAGAAAAAAAAAATTATACACTCATCAAATCATAATCTATATCATAATCTATTATATATAATAAGTTTATTAACTTTTAAAATAATTACCTTAAAATAATTTAAATGATGATTTGTGATTGAATGATATTATAAAATTATTTTACACTAACAATATATAAACATTAAATTATTGTAAACTACTAATCAAATCTGAAATACAAGTAGGAACTTGATTAAAATAGTGGATAAAAGATAAAGATGAGGTTGTCCTAGTCAAAGCATGAGCTATATACCATTGCTTTATCTTCTCACGAAACCAGATGATAGGTTTGATTTTGAAGCCAGCAACAACATTTTGCATTCTCTCAGTGATCACTATACTCTTGATAGATTAAATTGTGTAGCATATGTATATATTATAGAAGAGTAATGTTATTTATATATTAACTTTTTACATATTACACATACATAAGGGAGGGAGATAAAAAGAAGTGTGTAATTAAGTGATGTGCGATTGAGAAATATAAAAGAATGTGAATGTGTAAAATCACGCTAAAAATTTATTATATGAATAGGGGAATGCTAGCCATATACTTTTAAACTCATTTTTTTAATACACTATCTGACTAAATTTTATTAGAAATTATAAAGTTATGTGAATTTCACTTCTTAATTATAGAATAAGTATACTTATGATTTTATAATTTTTAATAAATGTTAATTAATAATAAATAATTTACTATTAGAATGAATGTGTTATAGAAGTAGGTTAACATTCTTCCAATGAATAATATATAGAATACCAATAATAATACATTAGTAATTGTCAATAGCTAGGTTATAGATCATGATCTGAAACCAATTTAGAGTGAGACACACCATGTGTCCCTAGCTATAGCTACAACCAAAGCATGTGTACCCTTTCATACGGTGGCAATGCTGGTAATCTTTGCAGCATAGTTATTTAATTCTCAAAGTGTGGTATATAAATATATAATGTCTTGATAATTAATTAAAATGATAGTATAATATATCTGATTCTAATCTAGCTAGCCTTTTTTGTTTGGCTCTTCTTCTCATTCCTCTGTCATGCTATAATTAATTCTTTTATAGTTTCAATTTAGACTAGATCTACTGTTGCTCACACTGGCCTAGCCCAACACACTCTTTTGGCCCCTTTCTCCATTGATGGGGTCAATTAGTGAACAGAATGCATGTCATTATATGCTCGTCAACATTCCGACCTAAAACCTGAAGTTAACACTGCAAGGCTCTTCTGCTTTTACTGTTTCACTCAGGAATATAACAACGACTATTTATGTATCCAAAAGAGAAATATTAATAATAATAATATTAACAACCAAGAGATGTACAACATGCATCGCAATTGCAAACTAGTTATGTTTATACAAAATTTCCAAAAATTAAATAAATTCATTTTATTTTTATCTTTATATTTTTTTAATTATTATTAATTGGAGTTATCTGATTTGACGTAACGAAGTATTGTATATGCTTTAATACTCAATTTGCCTATTTTTCTTTAAAAGTCAGGTGCTTCAATAGTTTAACAAAGAAGAGTGTTTATGAAGACTCTCAGTTTCTACTCTTAAATAATATAATACTTTTTGACATACCAAAACATTTATCTTCTGTGATTTTCGTAATTATCAGTGTTCTATATAATATATTCAGCAACCATATGTATATTAGAAACTCAATTGTTTATATAAAATTATTCATATTATAAAATAAATTATAATTTTTTTATCGGAAGGAGTTAAATATAATATCCGGATTTTACAATATTCTCACGATTGCAATTTAAATGTAACCAATATTAATTGTATTTCATATTATTCTATTTTGTAACTGTATATATACCACTTTGATCTATATATAACCACATAATACTTTTTCCTTGCGTTAACAAAATATGCATAACTTTATTAATGTTAATACTTAGTTATATAAATTGAAGAAAGTTTTTATAGAGTTAAAAAGTAGGATTATATAGTTACAACATTACTAATGTTCTTGTCATGGGATATGAGTATATCATATAAAAAAGTTATTCATACTAATACCCAAATATACACAGTTTTAGTAGAAGAAAATTCTCAGTGCAAAGGTGCACACACAGTGAGCATTGAATATAATATTATGAATTAATTTGTATAAGAAGCTCATATATAGTTGGTTTAGCCGACCAGAGTGCACACACCGATAAAAATGTTGGGGACATATTGGGACTGGTTGCTTCTTGTCGCTGCAGGTATCCTATAAATATTCACAATATTATTGTTTTATATCATAGTGGCAGCTGTGAGTGAGAAATTACAGATTCTATCTTTTATGCCTCTTGTCTATTCTGGGATGCGTGCACTACTGTCTCTAAATATTTTTTAATTAACTATTTGATCATGACAAAACTATGTTATTCTGTTTAAATTTGAAAGTTAATTTAGTTTGTATCGTAAGAGTCAAATGTTCTATTCCTTCGAATGTTTATGTAACATCTCATGTCATGTAAAGATCCTTTATTCCCCTTCTAAACACAGAAAAAGAATATAAAAGAACAAAAGGTATTAGATTTTTTACTTTTATTAGAGAAAACGAGCGATTGAAAGGCCTTCCAATTTTATTTTATTCTTTTGAATTTATATAGCTTGTGGTGTACCAACTCTTCTCTTTTATATATATAACTTTCTTATTTGATCCAGTAAGGGTGGTAATTTATGAATAAAACACCACAAAAGAATACCATATGTGCAAATTTGGTCGTTAAATGAGTTAGTGATTGAAATCGGACGTTTATAGACGTTTTTCATTTATGTGTTCAGCCACTGGTTTATAAATCAGACACTAATAGTGACTGATATTTTCCGTTGCTAATTAATAAGACGCTATCACTAATAATATATATTTTGATAGCTTTTCATTGATGTGTATGTAGTAGCTAATATGATCACTAGATGTTATAAATTCTCTAATATCAAAATTTGACTTCTCCTTTTAAATAAAAAAAATGTTAGTGTTAAAAATATAAAAGAAACAGCGTGCAATCACTAAATAAGTATCATAGTGATTGATTGGATGATGACAAATTTAGTGATGAGCTAGATTCTATTTAAAAAAATTAAGATATATGGTTTACCTTAACAATGTTTATTTAGTCATAAATGTTTTTTTTTAAATTATTTAGTTAAGATGATTTTGTGACAGTTTTGCCTTTAAACCGACGAAATTAAAATAAAATGTAACTTTTTATAAATTGAGGGAAGGATGGGGATTTGTGGAAAATATTCTGTGAAGGAAAAATCCACGAGATTATAAAATTTTGGGGATAAAAAGAGCAATTAAACCATTATAATAGTAAATTTCTCATAACTGTTTTCTGACTAATTTTCTAATTTTAAAATAATTAAAATATTGAACATTTTTATAATTTTAATACTATATGTATATTATTTTTATATTCTCTTATAAAATATTGATGATATTATTAAAAAAATATATTCTTTAATCCTTATTATAAGGCCCAATTAATTAATTCGTATAGATTAAATAATTAATTTAATTAATTTAGTTGAGAATATTAAATTTCTTAAATTAGTATTTTTTTTCCTAAACAAAACTAATAAACATTGATGTGTTATGCTTTTCACTATCATATCATTCTAGAACTGAAGTTAATGAAAAATGTCATTCTGAAAAAATAATAATGCTTGAAAAACTATAGATTAAATCTTATAAAATTGATCAAATTATACTTTTAGTTTGGACTTTATAATTAAGAATAGGAGGAAGTATTTGAAGAAAACGTAAAGTTACTATTTTTTAAGTATAACTTATTTTGATTATATTTTTTTCCCTTGAGTAATAACTTTTACATAAAGTTAATTTGTCTTTTTTTTTTTAAGGAATTTGTCTTTTTTTATGAATACCAACCATTAAATGAATTGTTTTATTTATGAATTTGTCTTTATTTGTAAAGTTCTAGGAACAGCTTTATATTAAATTAGCAACATTAATTATATGGAACAATTAACTTGATCATGATGATAACATACAAAATATCGTTTCAAAGACAAAAGTATGCTTCATAACTTCCCTCTGCATTCCATGTTTGCGTACGTGCATAAAAAACAACTAACTCTAACTCTAAATATTTTTCTTTTTGAAGAACAAATTGCTACATTGGAAATTGTATGTGCATGCATGTATGACTTATAGCCTCTACGTGTAGGACTTAATCTAATATCGTATTGTATAATAATCAACGAGAAAGGGAACTCACATATTTTTTATGTTTGGCAACAAACCTTTTGTTCTAACGTCGTTGCCTGTCATGCCTGAAAGTACAGTGATACATTAGCCTTACCCTGTTGATGAATATAGGCTACGTTTAGGGTCTATGCTTAGCAACAACATCAATTATATGTACCTATACAGGTTTATAAAATGTGCGGGGCTGAACACAACAAAACAAAGGAGAGAAAAACGCATAAATTATTGGAATTTTAAAAACCAATATAATTTTCCATTAGTTATACTCCTTCCGGTGATCCGGTCTATAAGAACCATAGTTTAGGTTTTTTTTTTTCTTTTATAAGATCCACACAATATTATCAAAATTAAAAAATTAATTAATTTTGTTAGTATCATTAAATCCAAAATTTATACTTTTTTTTGTAAATTATCCCTAACATTAATGAGGCATCTTTAATTATATATTTTTATTAATTTTAATTCCTTTAATATTTCTCATTATTAATATATTTATTATTTTAATCTTTATTGACTATGCATGCAAATAATTAAATTAAGTTTCCTAAAATACTCTTTATATAAGACAAAGTAAGATTTATAAAGAGTCTAAGAGGTTAATGTATTCCATTGTGTCTTTATTGACTATGCATGCCATTGTGTCTTTATTCCTAAAATACTCTTTATTGACTATGCATGCCATTGTGTCTTCAATCCTCTCAATAAAGAGTTAGTGACCCACTCTGGTAAAAATTTGTAAATTGATATAGGTCTAAGATATATAAAAGATTGATATTGTAATTTCCTAAGTGGAAACCCTCTTATCAGGAGAAATTTGTATTTGTGTAGTCAAAACACAAAGATCTTTTGTTGTTGAAAGTCCAGTAGGTGGTTGGCAAGGGTTGTAACTAGTGGTATAACTGGTCTAGCTGTGGCTAGGTGTGAAGTTCGGTGGAATTATTGGCAGGTTGTTGAAATCCAGTGGTTTGTCGGTCTAGTAGTGTCTGGTTGTGTTAGTGAAATATCATCTTGAAGGATGAAGACAGGACCTAGCTTAAGGTTTGGGTGAAAAAAGTATAAAAATCATTGTGCATCACCTTCTTCCTCTCTTTACACTGATTTTGAATTGTGATATGTTAACTAATTTTTATAAGTCTTTAAGTCAAGTTAACTTTTTTATAAAGGAAATTAGGACTCAATCTTTTCGTCAAAGGATTTCCAACTAAGCACATCATTTTGAAATAGAGTTTTGAACTACTAAAACTTTTTTCCAAAACTGTTTGCATTTTCATTCTGAACTTATATCAAAAGATTCTTTATTTTTCAAAAAGGAGTCAAAGTTTGTGAAACCACAATTCAATTTCCTTTTTGTGGTATTTTTTGTCACATCATCATAATTAAGGGTATTTATCTTAAAAAATAATTAATGCAAAAGACATTTTAGATTGAATCTTATAAAAGGATTAAACCAAACGTCTAGTTTAGATCTTATAGAAAGGACTAGAGGGAGTAAGAACTAATCTAGAATGTCTCATTCATTAATTTGTTTTTCACAAAAATAAATTAATTATGAGTCATTTTTCTGAGTTCAATATATAGTAAGTAGAATATATAAACATTTTAAGCTCCTTAATTGGAAGTAAATTTGTCTTGTATAAAAGAGAATTTTAGGAACCTTACTTCCACTATTCACATTCATAGTCAATAAAAACTAAAGCAATAAATAGATTAAGGTTGAGAGAGATTAAGAATTAAAATAATAAAAATATTTGAAAAAAGAATAAAATTATGTCTGATTAATATTAAGGATAATTTTGAAATAAAATATATAAATTTAAGAAATTTAGTGCCACCAATTAAATTAAATAATTTTTTTTGTTGTTGACAAAAACAGGCTCATCGTTTCATTATCAATCAAAGAAGGAATATAATTAGTGAGCCTATGGTTCCTTCTTCCTTGTTGGAGAATTGCTCTTGCTAGCTTCCGGAAGCCTCCTTTACCAAAAAATATTGAATTCTTTTTCTGGCTTGCCTTTTATTACAACCAACTTTAGTTAGGATTATTACCATAGTTAGCTTAGCTATTAGTCCATTATGATTAGTTGGTTAAGTTAGTCTTTTCTGTTTCTGTTATTGTATATATTGTACATTGTACAATGAGCTAAAGGAATAAGAATTCATTTTTTCAATTGCTTTTACCTTTTGTTCTATATGGTATCAGAGAGAAAACCCCGTAATGACACACTCTCACTCACTCGGCGATGACTCTTTATTCTCCGGTCGACCCACAGATCCTTTCCACATCCACCATACGGATAACCCCGGATTGGTGCTCGTTTCCAAGCCCCTCGACGGCTTGAACTATCTCACATGGCGACGCTCTATGATCTTGGCTCTCGATGGTCGGAACAAATTGGGCTTCGTCAATGGCAGCATCCCAATTCCTGATTCCAATGATACTGCAAAGCTTCACACGTGGAAAAGAAACAACAGCATCGTTGCGTCGTGGATCTTGAATTCACTCATAAAGGAAATTAGCGCGAGTGTCATTTACTCAACCTCTGCATCCAACATCTGGAACGATCTTGAGAAACATTTCAACATCAAGAACGGACCCAGAATCTTCCAATTGCGGAAAGCATTACTCAATTGTGTTCAAGGAACGAACTCCATCAATATCTACTTCACGCGATTCAAAGGGCTTTGGGCTGAGCTGGGTGAACTCAAGGCCAATCACAGTTGTAATTATGGCGGGGTTGCTCCACTTCTTGCTTCCATCAAAGAGGAATTTGTCATGTCATTTCTAATGGGTGTCAACGAGAGTTTTGCCCATGCTAGAGGTCAAATCTTGTTGATGAAACCGATTCCGGATATTGATGAGACCTTCTCATTATTGCTTCAAGATGAAACTCATAGGGTTGTTGGTGTTCAACCAAATTTTGCTCCTCCTGCTGAAATGGCTTGTGCTGTAACCCTATCCAATGCTAAGGGAAAACCTACTCGCAAAGATAGACCGTTCTGCTCTCATTGCAACTTCCATGGGCACACAAAGGAAAAATGCTTCAAGATCCATGGATACCCTCCAAGCTTCAAGAAATCTGGGAATACTTCAGCTGCAAATAACTCAGTGAATAACATTCTTGATGTTGCATCAGGAGAACAAAGCCAATCTTGGTCTCAACAACAATGCCAGCAAGTTCTTGCCCTCCTTCAAGCTCAAATGGCACAGCTGCCTAGTGCCTCTCAACAAGAATCCTCTGACACGACAGGTATTGAAATCATAGGCATGTCAAACTCTACTTTAAATTCCCTTTTCCAAGCACCTAATGCTTGGATTGTTGATTCTGGAGCAACAACTCACATTACTTGCTTTCCTGAATTTCTCTTTAACTTCAAATTCTTGAAAAACAAGTTTGTGCTTCTATCAAATGGAACTAGAGTTCAAGTGGTTGGAACTGGTTCTGTTAGGATAAATTCTCGCATTGTTTTGCATAATGTCCTTTATATTCCCTCTTTTCATGTCAATCTGATTTCTGTGCCTAAGATCACTCCCAATTGTAAAATTGGTGTGTTGTTTGAAGACACTTTTGTTCTTTTCCAGGACACTCAAACACACAAGACAATTGGCAGAGGTGATCTCCATCTTGATCTATTTCTTCTCTATACAGAGCACACACTCACATTTTCCGCCTCACGCACACTTGTGAATTCACACTCTTCAAATTGTAATGATGTAGTTACAGGTTGTAATAATGTTCTTAGTGAACAATCTTTGTGGCATTCCCGTTTGGGACATGTATCTAACAAGATTTTGAAACTTTTTGCAAATAAAAATTCATTGCATTTGACATCTCATAGTTCTAAAGATTGCATGGTTTGCCCCCTGTCCAAATTTAGAAGGCTTTCTTTTATTTCAAATAACCATTATTCTGAGTCCCCATTTGATCTCATACATGTGGACACTTGGGGACCATATCAACATGCTATTCATGATGGAAAGCATTACTTTTTGACTATTGTTGATGATAGTTCTAGGTTTACATGGTTATATTTAATGAAAAATAAGTCTGAGGCTACTCAGTTGATCAAGAATTTCTTTATTTTTGTTAAAACAAATATTGACAAGCCTATAAAGCAACTGAGATATGACAATGCCAAAGAACTAAAACTTGATGACTTTCTAAGTGAACAAGGGACATTGCATTTGTTCAGTTGCCCTTATAGGCCTGAGCAAAATTCAGTGGTGGAAAGAAAACATCAACATTTGTTGAATGTTGCTAGGTCTTTATTGTTTCAATCAAAGGCTCCAATTCGTTTTTAGGGAGAATGTATAAACACTACAATTTTTCTAATTAATAGAGTGCCTACTATTAGACAAATGGCCTCAGTTATCTTAAGAAGGGGGGGGGGGTTGAATTAAGATAACAAGAACTATTCCCCAATTAAAATTTCGCTCTCTCTCTTTAGATTAACAATGCACCCTTAACATGAATTACTCAAAGGACAATTCAGAATAAACTTCTTTAAAGCAAAAGATAAATGGAAATAAATAAAAGAGGTTTAAGGGAAGAGAGAAATACAAACTGATTTATACTGGTTCGGCCACTTCCCGTGCCTACGTCTAGTCCTCAAGCAACCCACTTGAGATTTTCCACTCTCTTGTAAAATCCTTTTACAAGTTTTGAACACAAAAGGACAATCCTTCCTTTGTGTTCAGAATTATTTTACAACAAGAGACCCCCGATCTCTTAATCCCTTTTCAGAAGTAAGAAGAAGAGAAGAAGAAATCTCTCTTGAAAGAGATAGATTGTACAATGAAGATCAATCACAATTCCTTATTGAATATGCAAGTGTTTGACCAAGGAATCTTTGAGAGGATAGGACATTTCAATTCAGAAAAACTCTCTTAATCTTTTGAGAGGATAAAACTTTTTTGGGCAATGAAAAACTCTCTCACAATTCGTGTTTCCAAGTCACATATAAATAGTCCTTTGATGGCCATTCATAAACCATTTGAATAGATGTGACTCTTGGAAGTTATTTTCTAAAAATCTCCTCTGGTAATCGATTACAGGATTTGTGTAATCGATTACAGCTTTTAAAATTTGAATTAGAACGTTTATTAACTGCTGGTAATCGATTACCAATATGGTGTAATTGATTACACAGTCTAAAATTTGAATTCAAATATTTAGTAGCTGTTGTAAGTCATTTTTGGCCACTGGTAATCGATTACATCCTCTGGTAATCGATTACCAGAGAGTAAATCTTTTGAAAAACACTTTTTAACTTAAATTACTTGGCCAAACCTTTTGCTATATTAATTAGGAATTGCCTTCCTAAAATACTAGTGATCATCTTGATGTTGTGGCTTGTATTCTTGAATCATTGTCTTGAATTTAAACTTGAAAAGCCCATTGGCATCATTTGCATCAAATCATCATGATCATCATCAAAACACCAAAGGCATTAGCGTCTACACCTACTCCTGCTCTTAAAGGTTGTTCACCATATGAGTTTCTCTACAAAAAACAACCACCATATGAACACCTTAGAGTTTTTGGCTGCCTATGTTATGTTGTTGTACCATTGCATCAGAGAAACAAATTCTCACCTGGAGCAATTCCTATTGTCTTTCTACGATATCCTCTTGGTTATAAGGGGTATAAACTGCATGACATAGTTAACAAGAAGTTTATTATATCAAGAGATGTTGTTTTTGTTGAACATAAATTTCCCTTCACATCTGCTAGTGAACTAGCAACCATTGAGGATCTTTTTTAGCACATTGTCTTTCCCAAACCTATTAAAACACACACAATTGACCTTCAAACAAAGCCTGTATCCACTACAGGCGAACCTCCAATCACTACAAAAAATGAACCAGTTCCTGCAGATGAACCAAATGAGCCTAGTCAGGAAACTGAACTAGCCACTGTGACACAACCTGCTATTGTCCTTAGAAGATCAACTCGTGTATCTAATCCCCCCTCCTACCTAGATGCTTACATACATCAAACTACCTACCCTATGTCTGACTACATGAGTTTCTCTTCTCTATCCACTCCTTATCAAACATTCATATGCAATATTGATCAACATTATGAGCCAAAATACTATCACCAAACTGTGAAGTATCCTCAATGGAGGAATGCTATGAATGAGGAAATAAAAGCCTTGGAAGAGAACAAGACTTGGTCCATTGTCACTTTACCTCCAGGCAAGCAAACAATAGGCTGCAGGTGGTTGTATAAGAACAAATTCAACTCTGATGGTAGTCTAGGCAAGCATAAGGCACATCTAGTTGCCAAGGGTTACACACAACAGTTGGGTGTAGACTTTGTTGACACTTTTTCACCTATAGCAAAGTTGACTATAGTCAGGTTATTGCTTGCCATGGCAGCTCAAAAATAGTGGAATCTCACACAAATTGACATCAACAATGCCTTCTTAAATGGAGATTTATTTGAAGAAGTGTACATGGATCTGCCCTTAGGTTATCCAGGAAAGGGGGAACATCAAGTGCGCAAGTTACACAAGTCCTTGTATGGCTTGAGGCAAGCATCAAGGCAGTGGTTCCAGAAATTTTCCAATTCCATCATCAAGTTGGGATTCAATCAATCTACTGCAGATAACTCTCTATTTTCTAAAGGGAGCAATGATTCTCTGATTCTCCTGTTAGTCTATTGGACGACATCATCATAGCTAGCCCAAACAAACCTCTAATTACAGAAGTTACTGTACAGTTGCAAGTTTTGTTCAAACTCAAGGTCCTAGGTGATTTAAAGTATTTTCTTGGTTTGGAAATAGCTAAGTTTGTAAAAGGCATTCACTTGAACCAAAGGAAATACACCCTAGAGTTGTTAGAAGATACTGGTTTCACCAATTGAAAACCTACAAAAATTCCAATGGATCCTGGTCTTCAATTGGATGGCACTGCATGTGAAGTTCTTGAAGACCCTACTCAATTCAGAAGACTGCTAGGAAGGTTAATGTATTTGACTATCTCAAGGCCAGATATTATTTTTCCCATAAACAAGCTTAGTCAGTTTATGCAAACTCCAAGGACACCTCACCTTCAAGCTCTTCATCAAGTCCTTCAATACCTCAAAGCAGCTCCTGCCTAAGGTTTGTTCTTTTCTGCAAACAGCAATTCCACCGTCACAGCTTATGTAGACTCTGACTGGGGCAATTGCAAGGATACTAGAAGGTCAACAACTGGTTTTTGTATCTGCTTGGGCTCATCTCTCATATGTTGGAAGTCAAAAAAGCAACCCACTGTTGCAAGGTCCTCAGCAGAGGCTGAGTATAGAGCTTTAGCTTCTCTTACCAGTGAGTTATTATGGCTGTGACAACTTCTTCGTGTGTTCTAGATTACTCTTGATTCCACAATGATCATGTGTGACAATAAATCAGCTATTGCATTGGCTAAGAATCCAACTTCAAATGATGGGTCTAAGCACATAGATATTGATTGTCATTTCATAAGGCAATATGTGCACTCTGGTTTTATCAAGCTGGTATACTTACCTACTCATCAACAGCTTGCTGACATCTTCACCAAGGCCTTGCCTCACTGCAAATTCTTTGTTTTTTTGTCCAAGTTAGGCCTTCTAGACATCTATGCACCTAACTTGAGGGGGAGTATTACAACTAACTTTAGTTAGGATTATTACCATAGTTAGCTTTGTTATTAATCCATTATGATTAGTTGGTTAAGTTAGTATTTTCTATTTCTGTTATTGTATATATTGTACATTGTACAATGAACTAAAGGAATAAGAATTCATTTTTTCAATTGCTTTTACCTTTTGTTCTAATACCTTTCAAGGCATCCTGCCTATTAACCTTTTTTGCTATAAGCAACATTTGTCTTCTATTTCTTTTTGTTGCAGGTGCAAAGTTGAGGAGGAATCTCTTCTCCATATGCTACAGGACTATCCCAATGCTAATTCTATTTGGAGAAAGCTGAACCTTGACCAGGATTCCAATTTTATGTTCGATGATGGTATTCCATGGCTGAAGTCTCAGATTCAGAGTCAACATGGTTTGTTAGTTGCCTACGTGTTCGATTATTTGGAAATCTCGCAATGTGGAGGCCTTCGGGGACATCAAGTGGTTGATATGGTACACAACCAACTAGATTAAAGTGTTGTATGATATTGTTACAAGTAGTATTTCAACTGCACCACCAACTGCTCAGATCAGAGAGATATCTTGGATTTCACCTACGTTGATGGGAGTTCTTGAACCCAATTAAGTCCATCAAGTTTTGGAGGCTTACTGAGAAATAATTTAGAGTTTGTTTGGATGATGACTTTTAACAGGGTAATTCATTTTAATTATGTAATTGAAATATTTTAAGGTAAAATCACACATTTGGATAAATCATTTAAAGAAAAATTGAATTCATTCATTTTAATAAGGAATTTTATTCAACAGAAAATGAAAGAATTGAATTTTTTTGAAAAAATGAGAGAATTTCAATTTTTTAGCAACTCCTCTCTACAGGTTAGTCTCCTTCATCACTCTTCACCTACACCTCACTTGCTTTCACTCATTCCTATCCACCCACACACTCTCCCTTGCGATCCTAATCGACTCCGACGACTTCGAATCAAACACGACATCGATATCCATAATCAAATCTGTCAAGGCGTCATGCAAATCCAGAATCTTGAACAACTTCTCTAGCAACCTATGGCTTATGCTAATCGCCTTGGCGAAGTTGAAGAGCTGAATCACGGGACCTTTCACCGTCTCCATGAAGCAAGCATCATCGATGGAAGTTTCGACGCCGTCGAAGATTTGCTCGCAAAGCTTCTTCTCACTCGCAAAGAGAGTTCTGATGCAAACCTTGGCAGATTTTATCCAGCATCTGATTTTGTTCTCGAGTTGCTCCCACTTGAGGCGCTGAATGTCTCCAATGCTGAGCTTTTCGATGTGGAGCTTGCGGAAGCTCACGTCCACGGAGGATTTTTGCACGCTGTCGTACACCTGGATGCACTCGCGGAGGTAGCCAGAGGAGAGCATGCACTTGGTGATGCAGCGGAGGTCATAGACGACGTCGGAGGGGATCAGATCAATCTCGCGGATGTTGCTGGTGGAACGATAATTGCTGCTGTTAATGGAGTTGACGGAGGTAATAGAAGAATTCAAAAGTATAAGGAATTTAAATTGGTTTATCTAAACAAGAAATTTGAAATTCAAGGAATTTAAATTGGTTTATCTAAACAAAGAATTTTAAAAATCCAAGAATTTTAATTGATGTATTTTAATTTCCCTGAATTTTAAACTCCCTTGAAATTTTAAAATACTCCATCCAAACAGACACTTAGGGGAATGACTTATGGGATTTTCAGGTTCTTGTGGTCCTGCCACAAATTTATTTGCGGAGATAGCAACTATGTTGCAAGGTCTCAAACTTTTCAGAATCTGGTTTCATGGGTGTTATGTGTAAGACAGACTCTATGGATGTCATGCATTCATCTGATTGCTCAAGATAACTCGCCGTTCCATCCTTATGCTACTATCATGCATAAACCATATCAAGGAATTCAAAGCATGCGATTAGAATATCCAGTTTGCTCACACTCTCGGGAGGGAAATAATTCCGTCGATTTGCTTGCAAAAATGGGGTCTTCTTCAACAACACCCTTAGTTAAGTGGAATACTTGCCCACATCAACTTAATTCTCCTTTATTGACTGATGCCTTAGGAGTCTCTTTTCCTATATTGTAGTTTGTTCTTTGTTTTCTTACCACATAAAAAAAGCAGTGTTCCAAAAAATCATAGCGCAAGCATGATGAATGGATACCCTCGCAAAAGCATGAAACACCATGTTGACTTGTCTCCTCACGAACTTAACACTAATTTAGTCTTATAAAAAAGACTGGAGGGAGTAAATTTTTTAAGTTATGATTATTAACATGTATAATGCAACAATTTAAAGGAAAATATGGTAATTTAACCTTTATTTATATTTTTTAAGATGGTGGTTTAAGACCACATTAATATTTGGATATATTTATAGGAATTAAAAATATATTTTTCTCATTTTTAAAGGATTGATCGTGAATTTTAGTTAAAGGTTGAAAAATTAATTACATCAACAAATAAGATTTTTAAACAGGACTTCACATCAACCATATACTTTTCAGGGTTCTTTAGGCGAACTAGCAACTGTGTTGGTTTTCAATATGTGAAAAAGTTAATTAAGAATCCAATTTTAACAATTACACAAGTTTTAATCAATGTGTGTTTGATGTTATTATAAAATATCGAATTCTTAAAACCAAATATAGTTTGCTTTGATTTACAAACATTATATACTTGCATGAAAAACATTTACGGATAATCTCAGGAATATTCAATATGTAAGCAATACTATATTTCAGACAAATTATAAATGGAAAGAAAGAAAGAAGAGTCATAGAAAGATAATTGCAAGAGAGTAAAATCTAACCTGGTTAAAAAGTAAAAAGTGGAAAAAAGCATACATCTTTCCATAAAACTGAGTTTCCATGAATATGACATTTTGGTGTACAGAAAATGTGTAGCTTTCAAAAATCAAATAAAAAATTACGAGACTTTTCCTATTTATAGGAATGTAAAAATAACAAAAAATTAAACAGCCTAAAAACACGTGTCTTTCATGAAGTAACTGCTTAATTGAGATCTTGACACTTGTCCCTTGCTTTTCAAATCCATCAGGGATGTAACCGTGTCCATACCCGCTACATCTTTTTCGATTAGGTGGACAAATCTTGCTCAAATTTATCCTTAAACATCTATTAGTACATCCTTCTTTTGAGCGAAAACATATTCTCGATTTCATGCCTTGTACTCTCCCTAAGACCCCTTTTACGTGATCGAACATATTCATGTTGTCTCATACTTTAAATATTATCATTAATAAAAAATATTAATCGTCTTTTCTTAGTTAAACAAATTTTCTCAATAGCTTCAACAAATGCCCCCTAAAAATGTCTTCTAGAGATTACTAGGAATGAGACATTTTTATAACTTGAAAATTATAATTGACCAATTAACCTTTTAGTTTTTAGTTTTGCACGTTATCCAATATCCCTAAAATCCACTGTCACTTGTCAATCATAATCGTTAAATCCATCGTTTGATGCAAATTTAAAACATCCTCGTACTACTTCTTATCATGCATCATAACAGCCATAAAATCTCAATAAATCTCATCATTATTTATTTTCAAAATTTAGAAGCTTCTAGAACCAATCTTATCCTATTTTTTATTTTTTTTTTGTCTATAGATGAAATAAAGTTCTTCAGCTCTTTTATTTGAAAGTTTTGAATATGTACTAGTTCCTTTATTTGAAGAAGAGAGTCTTAAAATATGAAATTCTCAGGTACTTTTACCTTATTCCATTGATGATCATTCTTATGCGTTTTTAGGTCCTTTTAAACCAGATTTGAGTTTAGAAAGGTTAAGCCAACAGTTACCACAATCGAATGAAGACGAGCATCCGATGCACTTACTGGAAATAAGAACTGATTTTACCAAACACACCACAAAAAATTGTTGGGGCAATTTATGGTGACATATATGACTTCATGCATTTGTGTAGGTTGAATTTATCATATATGGACATTCCCCTTAATTTAATGACTTCATTCCTTTTCTGGGACAAACATATGCTCTTGATTTACCATGTGGTTTGGTAAAGCCAGACTATTTTAGATATTGCTTCAACCAACCAGGGAGGATATGCACTTGGGCTATTCGTGAACGAATTGGTGTGTGAAATTGGCTAGGGTTGACTTCAATCTTAAAACCTACAAAGGTTATATCAAGAAACATTGAAGAGAAGAAGGATCTGATGTAATTGAGAATGAACATATAACCTTTTTCTTATTTTTTTTTATATTGGGTTTCCTCCCATGTGCCCTGTACTTGAGCTTTATAGGTTATGAAAAATTATTTCAACCTTGCTCAGGCCCTACATTTAGGAAAAAAAAATTGCCTGAGTAAATTTCTCCTAATTAACCTCCCTCTACAAAGCCATGAATGAGGCAGTCGATATTTTCAAGTCATTGAGATTGTTGCGGACTTTTGCAATGGCTTATTCATTGTAGTCGAATCCCATACTCGAGAATAAAGTTCAAATGGAAAGGAAAAGAGACCAAACAAAAAATTGAAGGAGCTCAGTTGACTTACCTCACTCGACAATTCCAAAAAACATACCACTGCACCTTTCGAGGAGTATAACAAAGCATTCACGAGCTTCGAAAAATTTCTAGAAGACTTATCTCCTTTTGTAAAGCCCACACTAACTAGACCAGATTGGTTGAAAATTCAATTCTATGTGAAACACTTGGTCAACAATCCAAATAGATAGAGTTTTTCTACTTTCCTCACTGATGACACAATTTTCTCGAGTACCATGGATAAAGGTATCAAATGCTATGCTTATCAACCTCAGGTTTTTGCTTGACAATTTGGACTTGCACAATTGCTTCCTGTCCCAGTTCTCAAACATAGAATAAATCTCGATCAGACCATCAAACAAAAACTAATTCCCAATTTAATCAAGACAACTATTCCCCATAATTCCCGATCAGACCATTAATTTGAAAGTACATGAACATTGACTATATTTGACCAACAACATAGGGACTAAAAGTATATTTTCCCCATTTTTAAATGTATCCATTGTTAAGGAGGAGACAAAATAGAGAAAGAATATATTTATTTTTTTTCTTGTTTACAATGTAACAGAGGAAGGCTATATATACTCAACACATGAAGCTATTTTTGGTAGAAAAATATAATCACACTAATTCAGGCTAGAATAATTCAAGAGATATTCAATGATATAAATTGGATAACAAGAATATTATTGTTTCCTGTTATTCCTCTTTGACAGCTCACGTCAACACTCCCCCTCAAGTTGGTGCATAGATATCTTCAATGCCCAACTTGTCAAGTGAGTTGTGAAATATTTTGCTAGAGACAACCTTTGTAAGTATATCAGTTAGCTGATCTTCTGACTTTACAAAAGGAAACTGGATTATCTTGTCTTCGAGCTTCTCCTTGATAAAATGTGTATCCCCTTCAACATGTTTAGTGCGATCATGTTGAACTGGATTGTGTGCTATTGCTATGGCTGCTTTATTATCACAAAATAGATCCATTGTATCTTGAGTTGAACATATGACTTCTTCTACTAACCTTTTTAACCAGAGAAGCTCACGCACTCCTTTAGTCATACCTCTAAACTCCGCTTCTACACTAGATAGAGCAACCACCTTCTGTTTTTTACTCCTCCAAGAGACAAGATTTCCTCCCACAAATGTGAGGTAACCTGATGTGGATTTTCTGTCACTAATACTCCCTGCCCAATCTGCGTCAGTATAACCTTGAATGTGCAGATGCTATTTTTTTTGCAAACATTAGCCCTCTCCCTAGTGAAGATTTCAAGTACCTTAAAATTCGAAACACAACATTCATATGGTCTTCACTAGGACAATGCTCACCAAGCTCACTACATAAGAAATATATGGTCGTTTATGTTATAAGTATATTAGTTTTCCCACTAGGCGTTGATATCTCTTTTTATTGGTAGGGGTTTGATCTGGAAATTCTCCTAAGCCATGGTTTTGTGTGACTGGTGTATTAGCCGGTCTGCAATCAAGCATTCCAGTTTTCGATAGTAAGTCAAGTACATACTTCCTTTGTGATAGAAATATGCCTCGTTTTGATTGAGCTACTTTTATCCCCAAAAAATACTTCAACCCTCCAAGATTTTTCATCTCAAACTCAGTTGCTAAATGCTCTTGTAGTCTAGAGATTTCCTTTTCATCATTCCCTATAATTATCATATCGTCAACATAGATTATTAGAGTTGTCACCTTCCCTTGTTGATGCTTTAAGAAGAGAGTATGATCTGAATGCCTTTGTTTGAAACCATGTTTCCTCATTGCAAAGCTAAATCGACCAAACCATGCTCTAGGGGATTGTTTCAATATGTATAATGCCTTTTTCAGCTTACAAACCACACTCCTTTGTGTAGAGGGAACGAAACCTGGTGGAATGTCCATTTACACTTCCTCTTCAAGATCCCCATGGAGAAAAGCATTTTCTACATCAAATTGGTGCAGCGGCCAGTCTAGGTTTGCAACAAGTGATATTAATACTCTTATAGTGTTCAATTTTGCTACTAGAGAGAAAGTTTCTAGATAATCAATTCCATATGTTTGAGTGAATCCCTTCGCGACAAACCTCGCTTTATATCTTTCAACCGATCCATCTGCCTTATGTTTGATAGTAAACACCCATTTACATCCCACTATTTTCTTCCCCTCTGGTAATGGCACAAGTGACCAAGCGTTATTCTCTTGTAACTCTTTCATCTCCTCCTCTATTGCTTGGATCCACTTAGGATAGCTTCATTTACTGTATAAGGGACATCGTCTGCAGATAAGTTATAAACTAATGCCTTGAGGGGTTTAGATAATTTGTGAGTTGAGACATAATTGGCAATTGGGTGCTTTGACTTGCTAGTTCCATGATCCGGTGAATACCGATTAGGAGGTTGCCCCCAATTATGCCTGAAAGGTAATTTATAACCAATAGAAATGTTTTGAGGAGAGTTTAGAACTTGTACCTCAGAGATATTCTCAGGAGATTATGATTGTAGCACTATTAAGTCATGGAAGGGCTGTTCACTTTCAGTTTCTGCTTCAACAAGCAAAGGCTGTTCACTTTCAGTTTCTGCAGATTCTTCAATTTCTGCTATAACCTACTCATTATTTTCAACATCTTTAGTTTCTTTTCTTTGGTCTATCAATATTGTCTCTAATTCTCGCGACTGAACATCCACCCCTACATCATTTGAAGCTTCAAAACCTGGCCAATCTTTCCAATTCTGCTCTTCACTCATCATCTCCCCCTGACGAGAGGAGTGGGAAGATTGGAAAGTAAAGAAATTCTCTGATTCAATAAAGGTGACATTCATGGTTGTATAAAGACGCCTTGTGACTGGATCGTAACAGCAATATCCTTTCTTATGAGCTCCATGACCAAGGAAAACACAATGAACAACACATAGATCTAACTTCATTCGTTGATTTTTGGGAATGTGAACATATGTAACACAACCAAACTTTCTTGGAGGAAGCATGAGAACATATGGTAATGTCACATGTTTTGCTAGAACTTGAAGTGGAGTCTTATAGTTCAAGACTCGAGATGGCTGTCGATTCATCAAGTACACAGCAGTCACCACTGCATCTATCCGAAAACATTTAGGTACATATGCTACTGAAAGGAGAGCTCGAGTGATTTCTAAGATATGTCTATTTTTGCGCTCTGCAACACCATTTTGTTGTGGTGTTTAAGGGCAAGATGTCTCATGATGCAAACCATGTTCTTTAAAATATTTGTGAAATTTTTCATTATCGTATTCCCCACCATTATCAGACCGAAGAATTAATAGTTTAGCAGAAAATTGTGTTTACATCATATTATGGAATGATCTAAATATCTCAAATACTTCATGTTTATGCTTTAGCGAATATAACCAAGTCATTTGTGTACAATCATCAATAAACATGATAAACCAACGAACACCAAAAGGAATATTAATAGGGGCAGGACCCCAAACATCGGAATGAATGATAGAAAAAGGCGTATCACATTTATTCAAACTGATTGGATAAGGTACACGATGACTCTTAGCTTGAATACTGGCTTCACACTTGAAGTCTGATTCACTGACCTTTGTAAATAGCTCTGGAAATAAATAACTCAAATATCGAAATGACAGATGCCCCAACCGATTGTGCCATAACCAAATTTGTCTTTCCTTTACTCCAATAGAATGCACATTATTTGCTCTACCATAACTGAAATCATCTAAGCAATACAACCCTTCCCTTTTAGTACCACGACCAATAATCTCCTTGGTGAGAATATCTTGAAACAAACAAAAGTTGGAATACATTATAGCACAACAATTCAACTCCTTAGTCACTTGACCAATAGATAACAATTTGTTAAAAAGTGATGGAACAAGTAAAGTGTTTGGTAAAGAGAAAGAAGGAGAAAAATCAAATGTTCCAGCCACTATCACTGGATAAGTTACTCCATTGGCATTGTCAATGCATGTCCGATTCAGTTGAGAGGTTTTAGAAAAGTCATGCAGATCAAATGTCATGTGGTTAGTTGCTCCAGAGTCAATGATCCAATTATCACGGTTTCCTTGTTTAGAGTATGAATAAGAAGAACCTTGGTTACCTGAATCGTTTTGAGAAGCATGGCCACTAGGTGATTCTTGTTGTGTGATAAGAGATAGTTGAGGCTCTACGCTCACAAGGGCTGCACGACCAGAATTGTTTCCTCCACTTGATTCACGTTTTTTCTTTTCCTTGAGTTCATGCCACCAATCTGGATAACCATGTAGTTTGAAACATGTCTCTTTGGTATGTTTCATATTTCCACAATGTTTGCATCCTTCTCCTTCTCCTTGTGATTGAGATTTGGTAGTTGGCTTGCCATTTGAAGTCATCTGAAGAGATAATCGGTGTTGAGGTTTATGCCCTCTCCTTGAAAGCATAGCACCTCCTGATGCAATATCTTCATTTACCATCACCACAGAATGGCTTAAATCTTCTCTTCGGACCAGTGCATAAGCTTGTTCCACCATTGGGAATGGTTGCATCTGAAGTACATCTGCTCGAATCTTGTTAAGACGATCATCAAGACCATCTAAGAAGGTATAGACTCTGTCTTCTTGCAAAATTAAATTATATCTCTGAATATCAGCATCACACAACATAGGATTTGGTCGACGAAAATCGATCTCTCTCCATAGTCCTTGTAGGTTGTTATAATACGTTTCAATAGATCTGTCACCTTGCTTGAGTCTGGTCACTCTTCTTTTGAGATCATATACTTGTGATGTATCACCGCTATCAAAGTATGTTGTAGCAATACTATCCCAAACAACCTTAGCCGTCAAAAATCTAATAAAGTTGCTCACCAACTTTAGATCCATAGAATTGATGAGCCATCCCTTCACCACTGCATTTTTTGTTCTCTATTTTTTGAATGCAGGGTCTGTTTGTGGGGGTTCAGGAAGATCTCCATTTATATATCCCAATTTGTCTTTGCCTGAGATATACATCTCGACAATTTGGGACCATAGTGCATAATTGGCACCATCTATTTTGATTCCAATTTATATTGTTGCTTCAAAACTTGAACTTTGACTTTGTGTTTGTTTGAGATTCAATGCTTGAGTCATCCTTGCTGTAAGTTCTGCAAGGAGTGAATTCTCTTCTTCCTGTTTCAGCACCCCTATTGTAGGTGTTTCCATTTTTCTCTCCTTTCCTATGGATCTAGAACTCCTGCTCTTGATACCATGTTAAGGAGGAGACAAAATAGAGAAATAATATATTTATTTTTTCCTTGTTTACAATGTAACAGAGGAAGACTATATATACTCAGTACATGAAGCTATTTTTGGTAGAAAAATATAATCACACTAATTCAGGCTAGAATAATTCAACAGATATTCAATGATATAAATTGAATAACAAGAATATTATTGTTTCCTGTTATGCCTCTTTGACAGCTCACGTCAACATCCATTGCCTAAATAACTAGGAAATAATGTAGACATATATTTGACAGAAGTGGGTGCTTCCTACACCGTTAAAAATTCTTTTTATTATGTTTAAAGAATGTTTATTTTATTATGTATTGACTTACTTGTGTGTTTTAATTTTGATGTTGGTAAAGACGTCTACTATATCCAAATGAGGATTGAGGATGATTTTCTTCCACCTTATGTTAAAACATTATGAAGTGAGGAATGACTATTATGCCAAAAGTCAACCAAGCAGGAAATGCAAGACATAAATTAGGTGTAAGTAACTCAATATTTAAAACTTTATCTAGTCACTACTGAAAAAAAGAGATTTCATGATGGTTATTTAATCTGTCATGGAATGCACCATCTAAAAAGTGCATCGCTTTTCATGTTGATTTTTAAACCATCATTGAACATGTATCTCTATGATGATTTTTAAAAACTGATGTGGAATTTGTTATGTTTTAATAAAAGAAAGACTCATTTACATATATTTTTATGACGGTTTGCTTAGAAACTGACATAAAAGATATACTTTCAACATCGATTGCCCTCAAAACCGTTATAGAAGACACTTTCTATGACTGTTTTGAGGAAAATCAATTTTGAAATTGTATCTTTTATGACGATTTTGAAAATTGATATAGTTTTGATTTTTATTCTTCTAAATATTCATTTTGTTTTACAACCAACTAAACCTGTAATTTAATAAAAAAAATAAACTCATGCAATCTAGACTAAGCAAATAACAACAAAAATAGACCTAGACAATACAGACCAAATCACAAATAATTAATACCAATAAATATCTTGTAAATAGTTGCAATATATCAAATATTGGTCAATGCATTATTTTTAATTTGTAAAATGTATTTTGTCCACTCATTGCAAATTATTGTAATCTCATTCAATTCCAATTGTATTCCATCACTAAACCACTACAATAAACATATAATAATCACATTAAATAACAAAAATTGTAATAATTAAAAATGTCAAAGTAAACCAATACATTATGAAACACATGTTAATGACATTGTATAATTAAAAGTCTAATACTTGAAACTTGTTAAAGTAAACTAGTATACCTTGTTCCATTGATTCTTCAACCCCCTAAGATTATGGGCCACATACAATGCATGGGGTAATAGCCACACTCATAGCCTTTGCTTTAAATGACTCTAAATTCAATATGAAATTTAGTTAAATCTCATAATTACAAAGTTAATTACAAAACATCATCAATCAGATTCAAGCATTGATTAAATGAATTACCTTTAATTCAATCTAGTGAGGTATAAGTTTATCATATTTACTTTGGGAGGGATTACCATGGAATCTCTTCAATCCCTTAATAGCAATGGTTAAAAGAAACATGTAACCAAAAAATTCATGTGTATTCGTACTAAGAATAGAAAGTGTTACAAATTGAAACTTAACTTGTTAACTATAACTTTGTTGTGAATGTCAAGCTTCTTACATAACAAACAAAACCATACAACAACATTGTTCCTAGGACAAATAACAAGGAATTGCCAATGACCCCTACATTGGAGAACAATAATTAGTGATAATGCAAATATTATTTAAATGCATTAGTTAAATTTTACTTATCCATTCAAGTATGTTCCTAGGAAATCTCTCTTTGTTATTGATTCAACCATGTTTCAATGTAAAGTTGACATTCATCGCATCCATCCTTTGCATTGTGTATGGACTGAGGCAAGGAATCCATACACAAAACCATGACCCAAGTTTATTGACAACTGATTTGGAAAACCGTTAATCATATTACAAGTAATTAGTTAATGAATTAACCTTGAAATAAAATATACTTACATCATCCACAACTGCAATATAGAGATGTTCAAACATTGTTGGCTTTAGATTATTTCATTTACATCACTTAGCTCTATGAACAAAGGGAAATCATCATTTTAAACCCCAAATGCACTTACATCCCACCACACTTGAAGAGGCTTCATGTAAAGATCAAGCTTATTCTTAATTAAATCATCTAAGGGATCATCACCAATGGGATTCAACCTATGAATAGATTCAACATGTTTCTTTGAACGTCTCTATGAATCCTATTTAGTTAATAAACATAAGTTAATGTTAGTAAAGATTTTTTGTCAATATAATAATTTCTTAATACAAATAAACATAACTTAAGTAAATACCTCATGTGAAACAAGCTTCACAAGATGTCTCGGCCATGCAATGAATGTATTGAAGGCATGCCCCACACACTGAACCTCTGAAGCGGGAAACGAGACTTGAGCGTTAGCAACTCAAACTTCTTCAATACTCACCTTGACCACATCATCAATCAAATGCATGTGGTGTACGACCAACTTGAAGGTTTGTTGTTTCCCATCAAACACATCAACCCGTCTAACTAAAACCTTCTTAAGTCTTCAATCAAGGGATTAAGATAAACATTAATGTCATTTCTCGGATGTGTTGGGCTCGTTATCATCATAGACAACATAATGTATTTTCGTTCCATGCACAACCAAGGAGGTAGATTGTAAATCATTAGCAAAATAGGCCATGAACTGTGGTCAATGCTTAACACTACTATAAAATAAGGTTTTAACATCGGTTATTTAAGACTTTCAACATCGGTTATTAATTGATGTTGAAAGTACCGATGTGGAAAGTAGTATCATTAACATCGGTTTTTCAAAACCGATGTTAACTAATAAATACAACATCGGTTATTTAAATAAGCGATGTTATATGATACGAATTATGAAAAAAAAATTATAAATCTATAAATTAACATCGGTTTTTTAAAAAACTGATGTTGTAAGTGACATTTAACATCGGTTTTTTAAATAGGCGATGTTATATGATACGGATTATGGAAAAAAAATTACAAATCTATAAATCAACATCGGTTTTTTAAAAAACTGATGTTGTAAGTGACATTTAACATCGGTTTTTTAAATAACCAATGTTAAATGTGACATGTGACATCGGTTTTTTAAAAACTGATGTTGTAAGTAACATTTCACATCAGTTTTTTAAAAATCTGATGTTGTAAGTGATATTTAACATCGGTTATTTAAATAGGCGATGTTATATGATATGAATTATGAAGAAAAAAAAGTTATAAATCTATAAATCAACATCGATTTTTAAAAAAACTGATGTTGTTAGTGACATGTAACATCGGTTTTTAAAATAACCGATGTTAAATGTGATATTTGACATCGGTTTTTAAAAAACTGATGTTGTAGGTGACATTTCACATCGGTTTTTAAAAAAACTGATGTGAAATGTTACTTACAACATCAGTTTTTTTAAAAACCGATGTTAAAAAATGTTGAGGTAAGTGACATTTAACATCAGTTTTTAAAAAAACTGATGTTGTAAGTAACATTTCACATCAGTTTTTTTAAAGATCGATGTTGTTTTAGAAATTTATTTTTAACATGATGTCTGTTTTTTCAATAAATCCCAAAAATAACCTGCAAATTTTAAAATCAGACCACACAACATATAATTTTCATTCTGTTTTGAAACAGTTTTTACCAGAAAATTCAATAAGAAATTTACTAATTACTATGAATTTAAAACATATTTAATGTTGAGACATGAATTGTAAATTAAGTAAGTAAATATAAACTACAATTACAAGATTGTCTAAACATCCTAAGTTTCATTTTTCACTTTCAAATAGTACTTTGCCCACTGGTTGCGAAGCGCCTTCAATCTTTCTGGTTCCAATGGTCTAGGATCAGTGAAATACTGCATGATATAATAAAACATAAGTTAATAATATATTAGCAATCATAATAATATGAAATTTGGTGAATTAAAAATTACCATTTCCCAATTATTCTGGAAATTTCCTAAGATTATAGTTGACATCCAATGCATGACGTAATACCCACACTCAGTGCTTCCTTTTTGTCTATTACACTAAATACATTATGAAATTTAGATATGCAACGTTCAGTACAAATTAGTCTACACAATACTAAAATATAAGTGAAAACATATTGTTTAAATAACTTACTTTAACAACAATCCACCTAGCAGGAGTCTTGGATTTACTTTGTTGAGTATCGTCAAGTCCTTTCAAAGCACTATTGAATACAAACATAGATTCTTATTGTACATTTAAAATTTTGATTTACCTGACTAATGCTAATGCAAATATATTAAAAAACAACACTGACCTATTAATTATGCCTTTGAGGTAGTTGTCTGGCTTATTATGCAACGAACAAAACCAAATGACAACATTTTCCTTAGGCAAAATGACGACCATTTGCCAATGTGCACTGCAGTGGAGACCAATATATGTTATTATACTATTATACATTATTTAAATTCATTTGTTGAGTTTAAGTTACCCATTCAAGTAGGCTCCTAGGTACACATCTCGTTTTGAATTTTGCATCCAGTTCTTAATGTAATTTTTTGATTCAAATTGTGATTGGCCAGATCTCTGGATAGACTGTGGCTCGAGGAATCCATACACATCGATATTCCCAGCTCGCATACTTGTCTCAGTCATATGCCTATTATTGTTAACACAAAGTAAATTATGCATGAAGGTAAAACAATAAATTAGGTAACTAACAATAATCTAAATTGACTTACAGAATCCACAACTGTATAACAGATATGCTGAGACATTGACCACCATGTGCAATTTCAGACAGATCTTCATGCTTTATGTACAAGGGAAAGTTTTCATTAAATAGGCCAAACAAGGTAGCATCCCACATAACCTGCAATGGCTTCAGAAAAAGCTGTGGAATGGTCAATGTCATTAGATATAGCGGATCATCGACCTCATCATCCGGCCTATCTGCAGGTTTCGCGGGTCTCACAGCTCCCTGTTTATCCAACATAATTAATTGACATAATTTAATCACAGTAAACATTTTAATTGGAAAAATAAGCATTTAATGACACTAAAATACCTGTTCTGATAAACGCTTGACTAGATGTGTCGGCCAAGCAAGGAATGTGTTAAGAGCCTGTCCCACGACCTTAACCTCTTTAGTGGGTACAGGAATGGGAGCATCTACATCTCTAATCTCCTCAACACCAACCTTAACTTGATCATGCAGCAAAGGAATGTTGTGAATTGTTGTAGATCCCTCATAAACTCTTCCCAGGGCAACCAGGCGAGAAGGATATTCTTCAATATACAACCCACATTTGTATGAGTCACCGGTGTCTAGATCGTTCCCTGAGGGATCAACACAACTCTCCTTTGTGCTGACACGAGCAGCTGAAGGACCAACATCAGGTTCAGGAGGCAGTGCGAGTCCCTGTGATTGCATTTGGCTGAGGGATAACATTAGCCGTCAAGTGACTTTTTCTGTGATTGAATCCTCTAGTTGGTCCTTGATTTGTTGCGTCAACTGTTGCAGGTATTCGGGAGCAATGGAGGAGGTCCTTGAAGCTGATCCAAAGTATTGTTTGATGGTTATACCGGCTCCTACAGCACGCACACGACCAGGGTGTTCTGGTCGCCCAATGGCAGCAGTCAGTATATCATGACGTCCATGGGTAACAAAGGAACCCTGTGAGGCCTGCTCCTCAAGCGCATCCTGTGAAGAACACATTTATTCTATACTTAATCACACAATAAAAAAAATAATTACAATTATGAATTGAAAGTGACTTACAATCTTGTCAGCAATTTCCTTTGCTGCTTCAGATGTCATGTCACCAGTTTTCTTGGTGCGGGCTAGCTTCCACTTCACGTGTCGTTTGATGGGAGATGGAGGATCAATGATGGTGTCAGTGCTTCCGGATTGAGTTGCTTCCTCTAGTTTTTTCTTTCTCTTCTCATCCATCAACTTTTTTTCTAAATATTCATAACCCCCACGAGACATCACGTGAGGGGCAGTGTTTTGTTTTTGGACAGCTTGTGCTTTTTTTCGAACATTCTGTAAAAATGAAACATTAATGAAACTCATGATTACAATGTATTATAATAAGTTCATTTAAAGTTAAAAAAATGAAAATCCCAAATTAGTTACTGATGCAAGCTCCATTGGAGCTTGTAGGCCTAGGATCTTCTTCATCAATGGATTCCTTTGCTTCTTGGAAGATGAATGGAAGCGGAATGGAGAAAGGGAGAGAGAGAGGAGACGCCACTTCAAGGAGAAGATGAGTCTAGAAGAAGCTCACCACCATAGGAGGCCATGGATAAGAGCTTGGAGGAAGAAGGAGATGAATGAAGGGAGAGGGAGAGAAGAGCACGAAATTTTGTGCTCCAAATGAGCTTTGAAATCTGAAGTTTAATATTCAAATGATCAAAGTTCAAAAAAATGCACACACATGACCTCTATTTATAGCCTAAGTGTCACACAAAATTGGAGGGAAATTCAAATTTCACTTGAATTTGAAATTGAATTTGTGGAGCCAAACTTTGGAGCCAAAATTTCACTAATTATGATTAGTGAATTTTAGTTATGGTTCAGCCCACTAATCCAAGATCAATTCCAAGATTCTCCATTAAGTGTGCTTAGGTGTCATGAGGCATGAAAAGCATGAAGGACATGCACAAAGTGTGACTATATGATGTGGCAATGGGGTGTAGTAAGCAAATGCTCACCTCCCCCTCTAAAATTTAATTGGATTGGGCTTCTACCAATTCAATTAAATTTATTTCCAACCACACACATCAAATATCCACTTAGTGCATGTGAAATTACAAAACTACCCCTAATACAAAAACTAGTCTAGGTGCCCTAAAATACAAGGGCTGAAAAATCCTATATTTCTAGGGTACCCTACCTACATTATGGAGCCCTAAATACAAGGCCCAAAAATAATGAAACCTTAATCTAATATTTACAAAGATAAGTGGGCTCGTACTTAGCCCATGGGCCCAAAATCTACCCTAAGGCTCATAAGAACCCTAGGGCCTTCTCTTGCATCTCTGGCCCAATCTACTTGGAGTTTTCTATCCAATGCCCTTGCGGGGTAGGATTGCATCAGTTACCTCCCATGAAGGGTCTCTACGGCTCTGGCAAAATTGGGTCCATTTCTCCTTGCTAATGCCGTACATTTTGCATACAGTGTCATCAACACTATCCTTGTCAGCTGCAAGTGCCCATTTCGATGTCAAATCAGACTTAAACTGTCTCCACCGCTCCCCCACAGTCTGAAGTATTTTCTTTTTTGTCCTTAAATCAGATGCTTCAGGGATATCAAATTCAGCCTAACAAAGAGTAAATTAGGTTTTATTAATACTAAATTCAAATATTTGGCTAACAAACAATATGGAACATGAAATAATACATGATACCTGAATATCCTCCCATATCAAATCCTTCTGAGTAATAGGGACATGCTTCCAATTTTCGTATGTGACATCCACCTTATCACGAGCAACGATCCCTAAATATGTTCTAAATTTCTTGCTGTGGGGACCGTCTGCTTTGCCAGTAACAGGATCCACATGGACAAGGGGTCTCTCTGCCCCAACTGGTCTAGTCGCCAATAATCTTAGGCGTGAGGCCTTTCTAGTCCGCTTCAATGGTGGTGACGACGAATGCGATGTTACACCAGTAGAAGGAGGAGGAGGCGGAGGAGAGTTTGACTGTGTAGCCATTTGGCTGTGAAAAAAAAAACATTAATTCAATATGTTATAAAAAATAAATGCGTATGAATGTAATTAAATGAATTGAAATTAAGTACAAAATAAAAAAAAATTACATTAGACGATGTTAATTAATTCTCCTTCATCGTGATCATTACGATTAGCATGAACATCGTCAGTTTCTTCTCCGATGACATTAGGTGACAATTGTGTGGACAAAGGACTAACATAAGTATCAATGTATGAATAATCATCTTCAACATTGACACCTATTGTTTTTCCATGTAAAACCACTGACCACCTTTGATCACAAGGGTCTTCGACATAAAATACTTGTTTCGCTTGTTCTGCCATAATGAAAGGATCATTCTGGTATGCGAGTTTGTTAAGATCCACCAACGTAAATCCCACATCATCGGTCCGCACACCGGTATTACTGTCAACCCACTTACATTTGAAAACACAGACAGTGAATTTGACATAGTTAAGCTCCCAAATTTCTTCAATGAAACCAAAGTAAGGGATGAAAGCTACACAAGGATTGTCATCATGTACACTAGCGAAGTGTTGAGATTCAGCCCTTAGGGTAACCCCACTGTTTTGCATTGTACTTTTTTGGTCTTGTGCTTTTGTATAGAAGGAATACTTGTTTATATCATATCCTTGCCAAGTTATAACATTTCTTTTAGGTCCATCTGCTAGCTTTCTCAACATTTCAGAAGCATTATCATCAGCCAAGATTGTGTGTTTAAACCAATCTAGGAAAGTCTTGTTATGTTTTTTCAACACTGAGTTCTTCGACATTTTTGGATTACTTTGTTTGACTAAATTTTCATGACGAACTATGTATGGCAAAACTTCATTACTATTATTCAACACATACAAGTGAGCTTGTTGCAAATCTTCTACACTTGGAGTGATGACATGCAGTCCTCTTGAACCCTTACCTCTTACTCTTTCGTCATGCCGAGACTCGGGAAGCCCAACAGGTTTAGCTTTTTCAATGTACTCTGAACAAAATTCAATGGCTTCTTCTGCAATGTACCTTTCAACAATAGATGCTTCAGGACGGTGTAGATTTTTGGTATACCCTTTTAAGATCTTCATGTATCGCTCAACCGGATACATCCACCGCAAATAAACAGGACCACAACATTTGATTTCTCTGACTAGATGAATAATTAAGTGAACCATGATGTCAAAGAATGCAGGCGGAAAATACATCTCCAACTCACACAATATAATAGCAGCCTCATTTTCCAGTTCGTCTAACTTCACAGGATCAAGAACTTTGCTACATATAGAATTGAAGAAAAAGCACAACCGAGTTATGGCAAGCCTGACTTTGTTAGGCAAAATGTCTCGTATGGCCACCGATAACAATTGTTGCATCAAGACGTGACAATCATGAGACTTTAAGCCTACCAACTTAAGATCCTTCAAATGCACAAGGCTCTTAATATTTGAAGAGTATCCTTGTGGAACTTTGACCCGTCGTAGGCATTGACAAAAACTGAACTTTTCCTTTCTGGACAAAGTATGACAAGCTGGAGGCAAGTATATTTTTCTACCATCAGACCTTGGATGTAACGACGCTCGAATACCCATCTCAGCTAGATCTTGACGAGTATTCAAACCATCTTTTGTCTTGCCGTGAATGTTAAGGAGCGTCCCAATGAGACTATCACATACATTTTTCTCCACATGCATAACATCAATACAATGTCTAACATCTAGATCAACCCAGTATGGAAGATCAAACAAAATCGACCTTTTCTTCCATATGCAAGTCTTATTTTTGTCTTTCTTTTGGACCTTTCCAAATATTGTATTTAGGTGTTGAACCCGCTGGAAAATCTGGTCACCAGTCAACGGTACCGGTGCATTTTCATGCTCTTGACTTCCATTAAATGCTTTTTTCAATCGTCGGTAAGGATGATGAGGTTTAAGAAAACGTCGATGCCTAGTGTAAACTGTTTTTCTTCCATGTTTCAGTTGTATGTAGCTTGTGTCTTCTTCACAGATGGGGCATGCACGATGGCCTTTAACACTGTAACCGCTCAAATTCCCATATGCTGGAAAATCATTAATGGTACAAAAAAGCATTGCACGTAAATTAAATGTCTCATTTCGAAACCCATCAAACACTAAAACTCCTTCGTCCCACAACTTTGTAAGGTCTTCAATCAAGGGATTGAGATAAACATCGATGTCATTTCCTGGCTGTCTTGGGCCCGTTATCATCATAGACAACATCATGTATTTTCGTTTCATACACAACCAAGGAGGCAAATTGTAAATCACTAGCAAAACTGGCCACGAACTGTGTTGCGTGCTTAAACTGCCATATGGATTCATTCCATCAGTGGCTAGTCCAAGCCTAAGATTTCTTGCCTCTTTGCCAAAATCCGGATACAAACGGTCTATCTTCTTCCATTGCAAGGAATCAGCCGGATGACGAAGCATTCCATCACAGTTTCTCTCATTTGCATGCCATGTAAGGTCTTTTGCGTCGTCTCCATTAGCAAACATACGCTTAAACCTTGGAATGATCGGAAGATACCACAACACCTTCGCTGGGGGGCCCTTGTTTGAGTTTTCATCACTACTACACTCCTCATCATCCTTGAGTTTGTACCGTGATACCCCACACCTAGGGCATTTCGACATTTCTTGAAATTGATGTCTGTATAATATGCAATCATTCGGGCAAGCATGAATCTTCTGATACTCCATACCCATGGGACACAATATTTTCTTTGCTTGATAGTAACTTTTAGGCAATGTGTTTTCCTCTGGAAGCATGTCGTGCACTACTTGAAGCAGTGAACTAAAGCTTTTGTCACTCCACCCATATCTGGCTTTGATATTAACCAGACTTAAAACTGCCGACAACAGCGTCAACGAATTCTTGCACCCCGGATACAAAGGTTTCTTTGAATCAGTTTGTAATGTATCATACATAGGGGCATGTGCTTGCTGAAAAGACTCTTGTCCAAGGTCACGAATCATATCCTCCAAGCGATCTCCCATTTCTACATCAAACGGTTCGGATTGTTGCCCACTCTGCATGTCTGTCATTTCACCATGCCATATCCACGTCGTATAATTCCTCTTAATTCCATCACACAACAGATGCTCTCGTATGTCATCCAGTATTTGTCGTCTTCCATTCAAACAATTGATGCAAGGACAATAATATTTTCCATCTTCATCCGGTTGACCTCTTTCTGAAGCAAATTGTAAGAATTGCTCGACGCCTTCCTCATATTCTGGGCTGATGCGACTTTCATTCATCCAACTTCGATCCATCTAAGTAATAACTCGGTCATACTCTCAAAGTTATTCGATGCATGAAAATCTCACTTTTTTATTATAGGTGTGGCCATATCCCATTTGGGAAGACCGTCTTTTATGGTAGCTTCATACATCAGGGTTAATTCTATTTTGTTAAATTTGACAAAATTTTGGCAGCATTTCGCATTGGTCTCCAAGTACACAACATGAAATCGGTGAAATTAATTTTCCGATAATCAAGTATGCACCCAGAGAACAACTAGAAATGCATTACCGAAATTTCATCAAATTAAACAAAATAATTTTAACCTTAACACATGAATCTACCATAAAAATATCAGTCTCCCCAAACTGTCCAAACGGACAATTCAAGATTAAATACAATGATTAATGTAAACTATCCGCAAGAATCATTGCATCCAATCTCAAACGGGAATCTAAGGTTCACTCATCATGAACACAATTTATATAGCATATATCAATTGTCATTAATGGCAGTGAACACGTAATAAAAATATTCATTGGTAACAAACATTTGTACCTGTGATGATGAGCAGCACGATCCAAAATGAAAGCAAGAATCAAATAAATAACTGAATGAACACCTACATCAATCATCATTCCGAAAAACAGGTATCAATATGAATGCTACACTCAAACTTTGAAGAAGAATAAAGGATAATATGGCGGAAATGATACAGTGTTGTTTGCACCCAAACTCTTACTTACGTGGCTAACATAATATTTCGATTAGTGTCCAAGAACTATAAAATCCCACACATCTTTGGCTGAGATTGATGGTTGACCATTCTTTTGAAGAAATTAAGAAGAAGAAAAAAATTCTTATTTTATTTCATAAGAAAATATTTATTTCGTGATAAATAAAATAACATATTCAATAAATTACTTAATCTCATGTTAACAAGCAAGAAATTTTTTTATTTAAATTGTTATAACAATAAATTAAAGAAGTTTATTTTCACTAATAATTTAAATATTAATGTAATTCTAAGTAAATTATTTTTCGTCAGAGTTAAATATAATTTTCCTACGTGTATCTTTGGAAGATAATTTTGCTTGAAATCACTCGTTAAAATGAGAAATTATGTGTCATGCTAGTTGATTGTGCTTGATAGTTAAGTCAAATAGATTTTATTAAATAAAGAAAACTAAAGATGTGACTTTTTACATTAATTAAGCAATAAAAAACTCAAGATGTGATTTTTAGAGGATAGACTTCCATAAAAGATTTTGTAAATATGTACGCAAGTGCCACACTTTTTCAAAGAACTAAAGAATATATCAGCATCATATATATCAGCACCAAAAAAAAAATATTGTGTATATTTTTTTACTGCACCATATCACGTATATGTCAAATTATAATTATAATAGGATATTGACCTTTTTTTTCTATCTACAAATGACATTATTTACTCTACTTTCACTGAACAACCAAAACCGAAGCAAATAAATAAATAAAATAAAATAAAATAAATGTATGTATACGCAGTGTTTCGGTGGCAACGTTTCGTTAGAAGATTGATCGTGTGCGCGTACATGAGAAAGAACTCGAACAAAAAATAAGTAGAATAAAAACCTGAACGGTTTGAAGTAGCGGTTGGTTGAGTCCTCTACCGTTTGGAAACCCTTGGTCTGCATTAATCGGCGAGGAATATCAATAAATAAATAGATATAAAGAAATTAAACACAGGAAAATTTGGACAGGTTATAACTCGGAAAATTACGAAAGTAAATTAACAATTCATAATAATAATTCAGAATTTCGAGGAGCGAACCTGCAGATCTGACGGCACGGAGTGGAGGTCCTTAAAGTGGCTGGAGCTGCAGCAAGAGCGATCGGAGCAAAAATCGCCGGAAACAACCGTGCCGGTAGAACTGACGGAAGCTTCCGGCGAGACGGTAGTGTCGGGAAACTGCGTATCGGAAGAGCGTAACTGGAAGGAAGCGGTGGTTTTTCTTTTCTTGGAAATGGAATGTTGGCTTGAAGAAGGTTGTTCTATGGCGGCAATTGTGAGAGAGCAGCGAATACACACCTGAGTTCTTGCAGTAATTGTGGGAGTAATTGTGGGACCAATTTGAGGGTTTAGGGTTTTACAGGAGAAATGACGTATAGGCCCAATTTAAGAATTTGGTTTGACAAAAATTGGACACTGATTTTTATAATTGGTTTCGGGTCTTATTTAACGTAGACCCAACTGAACCTAATATAGGATAACCTTTTTTAAATTTTAAAAACTTTTTAAAAATTAGTAAAATGTTTACAAGAATTTTTAATGTAATATATATTTCTTCAAAATCAATTCTTGATAATCTGAAACAAACATAAGTAAGAATTAGAAAGAACGTGAAAAAATTATTTTATTATTTGATAAATCATGATATTAAATTATAACTTTGATTTTAAAGACTTTCAGCTAGATAATTAAAATTAATATTTTTTTATTAATTGATAAAATCGAGATATTAAATTATAATTTTGATTTTTAAAGACTTTCAAGTTTCAACTATATAAATTTAAATTAATAAATCTAATTTCAATTTTATGATTAATTTCAAATATCAAATAAGCATTTTTAACATTTCAAATCCCAATAGTATATTCCCCAAGTTTAATAAAATTCATATCAACCCGTTAGTTAGGTGCACTTCACGCAGCTAGCAATAAATCAATAAATTAAATAATAAAAAAACAAAAATCATGAACTCGGAGTTTATATAGATGCGTGGATGTACCTTGGAGTGTTGGTACTATCTAATACACTTTTTCTAAAACTATTATGATTTAGAAAATTTACTATGCATTTGCTGTGTACATAATTTTATATGGTATATGAATTTTAAATTATTTTAGAAATCATATCAATATTAATTTATGGTTAAATAATAAAATTAAATTATTTTACATTATTAAAATAGCATCATTAAATTTTATTATTTGTATTCTTAATACAATACGAGATTTTCTTTATGTCATTCAAATTTTTTGAGAAATGTGATTAAATAATTTGTTTTATTCTTTAAAAATTACTCTGAAAATTATTAAGATTCATTATCTTGTGTTTTTACTTTATTATTTTTTAACTCATTAATTGATTGACGTGTATATATATATATATATGATAGTCACTTTCTTCCATCCTCACACGAGAGAGAAAATGAATTTATCTTATGATTCATTTTGTCCTAAAATTGTTAATGTTTATTAGGATATACCTTTACTAAACTATAGTTTTTAAAAACTAGAAGAACGAAAAATACGTTTTAATCAAATAAATAATGTATGCATACATTTTATGACTTTTTTGACAGTAAGTTATAGTATCGTAAATTTCTGTAATAATTATATTAAAAATTATATCAAAATATTTTTCAATTAATTGATATTATAAAAAAATTGTAACAATTTTTGTTTGCTACTAAGTATATAAATCAATTAATAAGATTGTTTTAATTTAACTAGTGATTTTAAATTTAAGTTTTAATACAATATTAAATATTAATAAGGATGACTTTTTTATAATAAGAACTCGGTGATAATCATTTCATAAATGATAATCATACTAAATTTGAGTGTGTCGTGGTTACCAGACCAAATATGTTATTCATGTTTTCAAACTTAGTTCGTGAATTAAAATTTAAAGTTTTATTAAGTAAATCTAAAAAAAAAATATTTAATTGAGTATTAAAATAACTTTTGACAAAAAATATTCATCACTATTTAAATATAATTTTTTTTCTTTGTTTCTTCTTTCCTAAATAATTTTTTTATAAAATTTATTAACAAAAAATTCACATAATTAACAAATGAAGTTAAAAATAATAAAAAAATGACAAATATAATAAAAATAAATTACATGTGGATTATAATTAACTCTATATTTAAAGACTTAAAACATAATTTCCATGTCTCATGAAAATAATTTTATTTTTGTTCTGAAAAATTTGTTTAAAAATAATAAAAATATCATTTTTTTTTCAAATATAATAATTAAATAATAATATATTAATAATAAATTTTAATTTTTTTACTATATAATTATTTTTACTAACATTCTATAAAAATTCTATAAAAGTTAAACTCTATTATTAAAAACAATTTTTTTTTCAAATTAACTAATATCAAATAATTTATATAAATATGTGTTATATTTAAATGATAATCATGAAATAATAAAATTAAAATTACGAAATTCATTTTAAAAATTTAGTTTAATTTTTAAATGTTTACCTTTTGAATTTATTATTGTTTATTAATTATTATATTTTTTTAATTAAAATATAATTAATAACGCAATATATGATTTTTTTTAAAATATATAAATAATTTAAAAAATTATATTAACATCTGTTATTTGAAAACCGATGTTGTAAGTGCTTAACGACATCGGTTTTCAAATAACCGATATTAATAGGACGATGTTAAAACTCATTTTTTTAGTAGTGTAAGTTACTAAAATGA